>NC_077228.1:391843691-392143691 GCF_027887165.1 Monodelphis domestica
CTGCACTAAACATGTTCATGATGCCTCTTAAACTGAATGTTTTGCTGTTGAGAGAAAGAGAAGGACAATGAATAAAACATCTTGGTGCAAATCCTCCCTATCATACTTACTAGCTCTGTGACATTGAACAAATCATTCACTTAACTTCTATGGCTTAAAAAACACATAAGTATTTAACTAAGATGTACACTTGTAATTTGTATTGATTGGGCATGCTAAGACATTAACCATGCTAATGAAAGTACAGACAGATCTTTTACATGTTAGTGTGATCTATGGAAGGAAGAAAATGTAAAGTCTTTAAAGTCACCTTGAACTGGCCAGAGTCAGTTTTAAAACTTTCAATGTGAGCAAATGCTACATTTTGTAATGATTTTCTAGACTTAAGAAAGGAAGGGAGAAAATGTCAGTAATACAGATTAAACTAAAAAGTGTGTCATATACTTTTTTTTCTTAGAACTGGTCATTAAACATGAGTACACATCGAGGGAGGTATCTCTACTTAACTTCCATCATTTATCTTGGATTTAATTAAATAAAATAATATTATATTTTGAAATTTAATTAATTATTTAATCACTAATTTAAAAATAATAATTAAATAATAAATTATTATTAAATTTAATTTTTAAATTAATTAAATTAAAATAAATTAAAAGAGATTTAATTTGGAATGATCTAGAATTACATAGGTATCCTAAATAATGAATTTGCTATGTGGAAAGGCAGCTGAAATTTTGTTCTACAGAGTAAAAACTTGATCTTATACCCCAAGGGGATCAGACTAACCTAATCCTAGGAGCACTTTTTGTAATTATAAAAAAGAAAGAAAAACAAACAAACAATAACAATATATAACTAGAAATAAAGTGGGTACCCAATGTTAGGGGATTGATTGAACAAACTGTAGTATATAAACATAATGGGGTATTATAAAGTAAGAAATCATGACTATGAAAAATGTATAGAGATACATGTATGGAGGGATATCCTGTACAAGTAGTATGATTTGGTTGTGTAGCTCAATGGATTCATAACAGGCATCTCTATCCTCTTCTTCCCCTACCTTTCTCCAAAGGATGTTACAATTCCTGTCAAGATGGGAAACAGGAGTTAGGATCAAACACTCAGTGTCTGCTCTCCTCAGAAAGAGGAGGTACCAACTAGAATTATTTACATTTTCTTCCTTCCATAGTATTGGTGTAAGGGTTGTGGCTTTCAGGTTAAAGTTAACATCTGATCACCATTTCATTATTGAGAAAAGCAGGATCTCAAGCTTTATATCCCAGACTTAGTTTCCCATCATACCAGTTCCACAGTGAGTGTATATAGAAATTAACAAGTAAATTCATTTATTCAATTCAATAGTGGTCATAATCAGAGAAAGGATATATAATACTTATGCATACATATATATTATATATACCTAACAGTATAGAGTGAAAGAACTCTCAAACAATTGAAAGAATTCCAGATATCAACTGAAGATAAAGTTCCCTGAAGTGACTAGTGTAGCAAGTTGGAGATAAGGACATGATAGAGATTGCCACCATGTTAGCTTCTTCCCAGAATCTTTACCTTCAGCAGCCTGAAGTAGGAGTTAGCATCATCTCTATTCTCTCTCAGAGTTGGAAGCCAGAAGTGCTTGAAGCCCAAAGAGACCGAAGAGATTTTAAAAGATTCCCCAACTTGAAGAGAGTGACTCCCTTCTTTCTCCTCCTCTCATCAAAATTCTTCCCCACCCCTCACATAGATGCAGGACATTGATCTCCACCAAAGAAGTAGAGTCCCATATCAATGGGTTTGGGGACACAGGTTTCATATGAGAAGACATAATCAGATACACAGTGAAGTAGGATGAAGTGGATGTTCTTTATCCATGATGGCTGCAATGAAAATTACAAAATAATATTCAAAAGTTGAATGTTGAATGATTATACAGAATAATCTTGAGGAACATCACTCTCCTTGAAGGAGAGAGGTGGGGAAATAAATATCTGGATTGTTTCATATACAATCAGTGTTGGTCCTGTTGAATGGTTCTGATAAACTGCTTTTCCTTAATACAAAAGAGATATTTGCTCCAGGTGTAAGAAAAATCCAGAAATGAACATAGTGTAAAAATGAAAGGCATCAATAAAGATTTGGTTTTTTTTCAAAAGAAGTGGGAAAATGTTGATGTCAAATGTCGCAAAAAGTTAATATGTTGTCTGGATTTTAAAACTCTATCTCTTTGTTACAACAGACAATTATCTGGAAGTAGAGATAGAGATTGAGGAATTATTTTGTGTTAAGAAAAAAAAAACACCTTAAAAGTATCAATAACTTTTTTTAAACCCTTACCTTCCACCTTAGAATCAATACTATGTGTTGGTTCTAAGATGGAAGAGTGGTAAGAGTTAGGCAATGGGGGTTAAATGACTATCCCAGAGTCATACAGCTAGAAAATGTCTGAGTCAAGATTTGAACCTAGAACCTCCCATCTCTAGGCCTAGCTCTCAATCTACTGAGCTACCCAGCTACCTCCTATTTTTCTTTAAAGAATACTGTGACTTGCAGTCCAAAGAATTGGGTTTGAGTTCTGATACTAGCTATGTTATCTTGAGGAAGTCAATGGACATCTTTAAGACATAATTTCTCTGTAATGGTGGTTGAGAAGGTTGACTCTGACTCAGTTTGATGGGTTCCACTTTTTCCCATCTCAATCAATTTGATGGGATAGTAGAATGTGTACCTTACACATCTGAAAGGCAAGCATACCTCCATCTGAGCTTCAGAGATGGGAATTCATTTCTACTGACTAACTGAGGTTTGGGGTGATGGATTGTTGTCTGAGCTACCATCCCCTCTGCAGTCCATAAGTGATCTGTGAAGTGACTTGCTCTCTTAATTCCCTTTCCATTTCTTATACTTTTCAGATACTTATGTATGAATTTGGGAAAGCCCTCTTACATCCATATCTGTGAATTGCATATATAATATTTTCTACTTCATATACTTATTCTGAAGAAAATATCTTTTATTTTTTAAGTGAGTAAAGAAGAATTGGAGATATTACTATTGTCACACCTGAAATAGTTAGATGACCTTTTAATGACTATAAATATAATCATATTTAAAGTTTCTGACAGGATCTGTGGCTTTATTAGCGTATGGTATTTCACATTAGAAAATTCCTTCAATTGTTCAATGAACAATAAATTCTCTAATTGGAATCACATAGCCACGACGAGTCAAAAGAAGAACTTGATCCCTAATTTTCTTTACTATGAGACTGATCCTTTTTGAGCCACAGCAAGTGTACTGCATTTTCTGGTTCCACAAAAATCTGCTATTTGTAAGATTCATCAGGCAAATGTTTCTGTTAATGAGAAAATTCTTTTGTAAAATGGATAATCACTTGTAACTTATCTCTGTTTACATTCAAGTATTCATATATTGAATTTGCTAAAGATATAGTATCCATGTATAAATGTGAACATTCAAATTTACATTTGGCACATACACATATACACAGGGAATATAAAGGAGATGTAACCATACAGTCTATACACTCATCTCTCTTGCTCTCCCCTTTCTCTCCCTCTCTTTCTTTTCTTCCATCCTCTGCCTCTCTGTCTATCTCTCTACCTCTCCTTCACTCTCTCTCTCTCTCTCTCTCTCTCTCTCTCTCTCTCTTGTCTCTCTCTCTCTCTCTCTCTCTCTCTCTCTCTCTCTCTCTCTCTCTCTCTCTCTCTCTCTCTCTCACCCGTCTTTCTTTGTGTCTCTGTCTTGGTATCTTTATGTGTCTATGTGTCTGTCTGTCTGTCTATCTGTCTATCTTCCTCCTCCCTCATATGGCTCTCTTTGCCTCTCCCCATCTATCCTGCCATCCACTTTCCATCCTTTATCCTTCCCTCACATCTAAAATGGGGCTAAAAGGATGCCATATCAGGTTGCCTTATTTCTTGGGTTAGAGCCTGAAAGCAGCATAGCCAATGGAGAATGCTTATGTGAACTGATATGAGGCTAAACCTACAGTGTAAAAAAAGCATAATCACATTAGCCAAAGGCTGTTGTCACAGTTTAATAATGGTAGTATTTCAATAAGGGAGGAAGAGACAAAATAAGGTTATAAATGAAAGCATACCAGGCACATGAAACTTGTGACCTTTTTGCTAGTCTATGAGAACATTGAAAAGTCTAAATAGTAACCAACCAGAAAATAAGAAGGAAAAAAAATGAAAGCAGAAATTAACTCACTGGGTGTTCTATTGACAACTTGAAAACAAAACAACACATTTCATTCTTGCATAGTTAGCCATTTTAGGTAACAAGAAAGCAATAAAACATTATCATCCATTTTAGGTCTATATCATCACCATCAATGATTGGTAAGTGAAAGAATATTTCCCATATGCAAAAATGTGGATTTTTTTTTGTTTTTCCTTTTGCAAAAGAACACGCCTTTGCTCCTGAAAGGGGAACTTCTTGGAATTTAAAGTTTTGAAATGGAGTACAGCAATTATTTGGAGTTGAATGTATCCTTCATGACTGAGAAATGCAATCAGGGGAATAGATTTTTAACATCTGAAAGGATGTAGAGATAATATCATATAAATCCTTTATTTTACAGATGAGAAATCAGATTATCACAAAAAGTAAATGACTTGCCCAAGGACACACAATGCCAAAACCAAGAATGAAGTTCAGTCTCTTCATTCTTAATACCCAATCCTTTCCACTAAAATGATTGAATAATAAAAAAAAGCTTCTTTATTTATTAGCTAATGTTTTCATATTGGAGGCACAGTAGATAGAGTGAGCTATCTGGAGTCAAATATTTGTTCAAATGTACTAACTTTGTGACCCTGGGTAAGTGACTTACCCATCTTTGCTTAAATTGTCTCATCCATAAAATGAGCTAGAGAAGAAAATGGCAGAATACTCCAGTATCCTGGCTAAGACAATCCCAAATGGATTCACAGAGAGTTAGACACAACTGAAAATGAATAAAATAACAATTTCATATTAACAACTATTATGTTATATTAATTATAAGAAGGAAAGTAAGCACCCCTCCCTTCTTTGACTCTAGTCTAGAGTTTTCTATATTCCCTCTCCTCTTATCATAACATGCAACAAATTAGAAATTTAGAAATGTCTATAACTACAAAACTATAAAATGATTAGAAACCAAATTTCTTGATTGAAATGTTGATATGAACTTGACAGGAAGGGTTTAAACAGAAAAGCAGTTCTTTTTCAGATTAAAAATAAACTTTATCTGCCCCCTAAAGCACCTTTTAAGGAAATAAAATATATTTGGGGAAAACTTGGGAAATACTTCTCATTCAGGCTATATCACTTATCATGTGTTTTTCATAAAACTCACTATAGATTAAGTTCTTTTCCTAAAGGATAAACAGATTAATCAAATCAAATATAATTATAAAGACTGAAAGTCTACACATTGCATAGTTTTTTTTTCCCCTCTTTTATTGAAAAGCTATATTACTACAAAAAGGAAAAAAGACTTCCCCTTGAACATTTTTTAACCTTACTGAATATGCACATGTTTTTTGCAAGGTGAAAAGACAGTCTTATCTCAGATTCAGTGACAGATGATTTTGTTTACAAAGGTTTTAAAGAACTACAAAATGTGAATATTTTTCAAAGATGCAGACAGGATCCTGTGTCATTGCCAACCTTAACTAAAAAATATTAAATAAAGAAATTTTGATAGAGTTTAACAACTAATACTCTAAAAAATACATTAATCAATTTTAAAAATAAAATTAAAAATACACATAATTCTTTAAAGATAGATATAGATATTGATGATATAGATAGATATAGATATAGATGTAGATGTAGATGTAGATGTAGATATAGATATAGATAGTTTAAGTCCTTACCTTCTGTCTTAGAATCAGTACTGTGTATTCCAAGACAGAAGAGCAGTAACACTAGGCAATGGGAGCTAAGTGACTTGCCCTGGGTCAAACAGCTAGGAAGTATCTGAATCCTAATTTGAACCCAAGACCTTCTGTCTCTAGGCTTGACTTTCAGTCCACTGAGCCACCCAGCTGCTTCCAATATATTATTAACATTTGTTAATTGTTTTATTTTTAAAAATTTAAAGGTTTTTTATTGTGGATATAATGTTTAATAAGCATTGTCTGACATTTTGCAATCCATGTTCTCTCCCTCCTCTGCCCTTCGCCAAATGGAAAGTAATATGATATAGGTTGTACATGTGTTATCATAAAACACATATTTCTGTACAAATCATGTTGTAAAAGAAGGCACATATAACTTAAACTAAAGAAAAAAATCATGTGGAAAATGGTAGGCTTCAATCTACATTCTGATTCCATTTGTTTCTTCTGGGGTGGTTGATAGCTTTTTTTCATCATAAGTCCCTTGGAGTTGTCCTGGATTCTCACATCACTATTAATAGGTAGGTCATATTTCTAAGTCACTGTTGACTAGAGAAATGCAAATTAAAATAACTCTGAGGTACCACCTCATACAAATAAGATTGACCATTATGAGAATAAAGGAAAGTGATAAATATTGGACAGGATGGGATAAAATTAGGATACTAATGCATTGGGGTTTTTTTTAAATTTTTATTTGGTCATTTCCAAACATTATTCATTGGAAACAAAGATCATTTTCTTTTCTTCCCTCCCCTCCCTCCCACCACCTTTCCCATAGCCCACGCACAATTCCACTAGGTATCACATGTGTTCTTGATTCAAACACAATTCCATGTTGTTGGTATTTGCATTAGAGTGTTCCTTTAGAGTCTGTCCTCACTCATATCCCCTCCACCCCTGTAGTCAAGCAGTTGCTTTTCATCTGTATTTTTACTACCACAGTTTATCTTCTGCTTGTGGATAGTGTTTTTTAGATCCCTGCAGATTGTTCAGGGACACTGCATTGCCTCTAATGGAGAAGTCCATTACCTTCGATTGTACCACAATGTATCAGTCTCTGTGTACAATGTTTTCCTGGTTCTGCTCCTTTTGCTCTGCATCACTTCCTGGAGGTTGTTCCAGTCTCCATGGAATTCCTCCACTTTATTATTCCTTTTAGCACAATAGTATTCCATCACCAACATATACCACAATTTGTTCAGCCATTTCCCAATTGAAGGGCATCCCCTCATTTTCCAATTTTTGGCCACCACAAAGAGTGCAGCTATGAATATTCTTGTACAAGGCTTTTTCCTTATTATCTCTTTGGGGTACAAGCCCAGTAGTGCTATGGCTGGATCAAAGGGCAGACAGTCTTTTATCACCCTTTGGGCATAGTTCCAAATTGCCCTCCAGAATGGTTGGATCAATTCACAACTCCACCAGCAATGAATTAGTGTCCCTACTTTGCCGCATCCCCTCCAGCATTCATTACTTTCCATAGCTGTCATGTTAGCCAATCTGTTAGGTGTGAGGTGATACCCCTCAGAGTTGCTTTGATTTGCATCTCTCTGATTATAAGAGATGTAGAGCACTTTTTCATGTGCTTATTAATAGTTTTGATTTCTTTATCTGAGAACTGCCTATTCATATCCCTTGCCCATTTATCAATTGGAGAATGGCTTGATTTTTTGTACAATTGATTTAGCTCTTTGTAAATTTGAGTAATTAGACCTTTGTCAGAGGTTTTTATGAAGATTGCTTCCCAATTTGTTGCTTTCCTTCTGATTTTAGTTACATTGGTTTTGTTTGTACAAAAACTTTTTAATTTGATGCATTCTAAATTATTTATTTTGCATTTGGTGCCTCTTTTTAAGTCTTGCTTGGTTTTAAAATCTTTCCCTTCCCAAAGGTCTGACATGTATACTATTCTGTGTTCGCCTAATTTTCTTATAGTTTACTTCTTTATGTTCAAGTCATTCACCCATTCTGAATTTATCTTGGTGTAGGGTGTGAGGTGTTGATCCAAACCTAATCTCTCCCACACTGTCTTCCAATTTTCCCAGCAGTTTTTATCAAATAATGGATTTTTGTTCCAAAAGCTGGGGTCTTTGGGTTTGTCATAAACTATCTTGCTGAGATCATTTACGCCAAGTATATTCCACTGATCCTCCTTTCTGTCTCTTATCCAGTACCAAATTGTTTTGCTAACCACTGCTTTATAGTATAGTTTGAGATCTGGGACTGCAAGTCCTCCTTCCTTTGCATTTTTTTTTCATGATTTCCCTGGATATACTTGATCTTTTGTTCTTCCAAATGAACTTAGTTATGGTTTTTCTAATTCAGTAAAGAAGTTTTTTGGTAGTTCAATGGATATGTCACTAAATAAATAAATTAATTTGGATAGGATTGTCATTTTTATAATGTTAGCTCATCCCACCCATGAGCAATCAATGTTTTTTCAATTGTTTAGATCTAGTTTTAGCTGTGTGGAAAGTGTTTTGTAGTTGTGTTCACATAGTTCCTGTGTTTGTCTCAACAGATAGATTCCTTAGTATTTTATATTGTCTAGGGTGATTTTGAATGGTATTTCGCTTTCTAATTCTTGCTGCTGAAATGGGTTAGAGATATATAGAAATGCTGATGACTTATGCGGGTTTATTTTGTATCCTGCAACTTTGCTAAAGTTGTTGATTATTTCGAGTAACTTTTTGGTTGATTCTCTAGGATTCCTTAAGTAAGCCATCATATCATCTGCAAAGAGTGATAGCTTGGTCTCCTCATTGCCAATTTTAATACCTTCAATTTCTTTTTCTACTTTAATTGCTACTGCTAGTGTTTCTAGTACAACATTAAATAATAGAGGTGATAATGGGCATCCTTGTTTTACTCCTGATCTTATTGGAAAGGCTTCTAGTTTATCCCCATTGCAAATGATGTTTGCTAATGGTTTTAGATATATACTGTTTATTATTTTTAGGAAAGGCCCTTCTATTCCTATACTTTCTAGTGTTTCCAAGGGATTGGGTGTTGTATTTTATCAAAGGCTTTTTCTGAATCTATTGAGATAATCATGTGATTTTTGTCAGTTTGCTTGTTAATATGGTCAATTATGTGGATGGTTTTCCTAATATTGAACCATCCTTGCATTCCTGGTATGAATCCTGCCTGGTCATAGTGGATGACCCTTGTGATGACTTGCTGGAGTCTTTTTGCTAGTATCCTATTTAGGATTTTTGCGTCTATATTCATTAGGGAGATTGGTCTATAGTTTTCTTTCTCTGTTTTTGACCTGCCTGGCTTTGGGATCAGTACCATGTTTGTGTCATAGAATGAATTTGGTAAAACTCCTTCTTGGCCTATTCTGTCAAATAGTTTGTTTAATATTGGGATTAGTTGTTCTTTGAATGTTTGATAGAATTCATTTGTGAATCCATCTGGACCTGGGGATTTTTTCTTAGGGAGTTCTTTGATGGCTTGTTCAATTTCTTTTTCTGAAATGGGGCTGTTAAGGTAATGTATTTCTTCCTCTTTTAGTCTAGGCAATTTATATTTTTGTAAGTATTCATCCATATTGCCTAGATTGCCATATTTGTTGCCATATAATTGGGCATAGTAGTTTTTAATGATTGCCTTAATTTCCTCTTCATTAGAGGTGAGGTCTCCTTTTTCATCTTGGGTACTGTCAGTTTGGTTTATTTCTTTCCTTTTTTAAATTAGACTGACTAGTACTTTGTCTATTTTGTTTTCTCAAAGTACCAGCTTCTAGTCTTATTTATTAAATCAATAGTTCTTTGACTTTCAATTTTATTAATTTCTCCTTTGAGTTTTAGGATCTCTAATTTAGTCTTCATCTGAGGATTTTTAATTTGTTCACTTTCTAATTTTTTTATTCGCATGCCCAATTCATTGACCTCTGCCCTTCTTAATTTGTTAATATATGAACTCAAGGATATGTTTCCCCCTGAGTACTGCTTTGGCTGCATCCCATAGATTTTGAAAGGATGTCTCATCGTTGTCATTTTCTTCAATGAAGTTATTAATTGTTTCTATGATTTGTTCTTTAACTAACTGGTTTTGGAGAATCGTATTGTTTAATTTCCAATTAATTTTCGATTTACCTCTCCATGTTCCATTACTAATTATTATTTTCATTGCATTGTGATCTGAGAAAGTTGCATTTATTATTTCTGCTCTTTTGCACTTGTTTGCAATGTTTTTATGCCCTAATACATGGTCAATTTTTGTGAATGTACCATGTGCTGCAGAAAAGAAGGTATATTCCTTTTTGTCCCTATTTATTTTTCTCCACATGTCTACTAACTCTAATTTTTCTAATATTTCATTCACTTCTCTTACTTCTTTCTTATTTATTTTTTGGTTTGATTTATCTAGTTCAGATAGAGGAAGGTTCAGATCTCCCACTAGTATAGTTTTTCTATCTATTTCGTCCTTGAGTTCCTCTAGTTTCTCCTTTAGAAATTTGGATGCTATGCCATTTGGTGCATACATGTTGAGTACAGATATTTCCTCACTGTCTATACTGCCTTTTATCAGGATGTAATTACCTTCCCTATCTCTTTTAACTAGATTTATTTTTACTTTGGCTTTGTCTGATATCATGATTGCGACTCCTGCCTTCTTTTTGTTAGTTGATGCCCAATAGATTTGGCTCCACCCTCTTACTTTCACCCTATGTGTATCTACCGTTCTCATATGTGTTTCTTGTAGATAGCATATGGTAGGGTTTTGGACTCTAATCCACTCTGCTATTCGCTTGCATTTTATGGGTGAGTTCATTCCATTCACATTCAGAGTTATGATTACTAGCTGTGTATTTCCCAGCATATTGATTTCTTTTCCTGTTCCTGCCTTTTCTTCTTTCACTATTTCCTTCTACAGCAATGTTTGCTTTTAAACAGTCCCCCTTGTTCCCACCCTTATTTTATTTCCCTTTCTACCCCCTCCTTTCTTATTCCCCACATTATTTTCCCTGTAGTCTTTCTAAAATTAACCCCCTGCTCCCTCCCTCTCTTGTACTGCTTCCCTTCCCAACAGACCGTTTGTTACCCTTCTACTCCCCTACAGGGTGCAAATCTATTCTCTGCCCCCAATGGATTGGATTGTTTTTCCTTCTTTGAGTTACTTTCAAAGCACATAAAAGTTGAGTATTTCCTGTCTCTGACCTCTTTACCCTTCCAGTGTATTGATGTTCTCCACCCTCCCACCATGAGCTTCTTTATGACATATAAATTTACCCCCATTTGTTTCTTTTCCCATTTCTTTTAATATTAACCTATTTAAGCTCTAGTTATATATATATATATATATATATATATATGCATACTCATGCATATGTATTTTTGCATGCATATATCTATATACCTATTTATGTCTTGTCCTTTCATCCTATACAGTTTGTTGCTGTTCCCTCTAAGTATACTTCTTTTTGCTGCCCAGCTAATAACAACAGTTTTTAAGAGTTACCAATGACCACTTTTCTTATAGGGATACATATCATTTTAACTTATTGAGTCTCTTAAAATTTTTTTTGTTTGTTATTCTTTTTTCCCCTCTTTTTTAATTACCTTTTGATGATTCTCTTGAGTTCTGTGCTTAGACATCAAATTTTCTGTTCAGGTCTGATCTTTTATTTATGAATTCTTGAAATTCTTCTATTTTGTTGAATGACCATACTTTCCCCTGTAAGAATATAGTCAGTTTTGCTGGGTAGTTGATTCTTGGTTGTAGACCTAGTTCCCTTGCTTTCCGGAATATTGTATTCCATGCCTTTCTTTTTTTCAGTGTGGATGCAGCCAGATGCTGAGTTTTCCTCACTGTGTTCCTTGGTATCTGAATGACTTCTTCTTGGCAGCTTGTAATATCTTTTCTTTGGTCTGATAGTTCTTAAATTTGGCTATAACATTCTGGGTGTTGTCAGTTGGGGATTACGTACAGGAGGTGATCTGTGGATTCTATCAATCTCCACTTTTCCCTCTTGTTCAAGGATTTCAGGGCAGTTTTCTTTAATAATTTCCTGTAATATAATGTCCAGGCTTTTTCTTTTGTCATGGTCTTCTGGTAGGCCAATAATTCTTAAATTGTCTCTCCTTGAATGATTTTCTAAATCCTCTGTTTTGTGAATGAGATGCTTCATATTTTCCTCAATTTTTTCATTCTTTTGGTTTTGTTTTATAGTGTCTTGCTGCCTTGTGGGGTCTCTCAATTCAAGTTGTTGTATTCTGGTTCTTAAAGACTGGATTTCATCCTTAGTTTTTTGGTCGTCCTTTTCCTTTTGGTCGGATTTTCTTTGGAGGTCATCTTTCATCTTCTTCACCTCATCTTTCATCTCCTTTGCCTCATTTTCCAGCTGGTTGATTTTGGCTGTCAAAACACTATTTTCTGTTTCCAGATGACTTATCTTAGTTTTTAAGTTCTTTTCCCAATTGTCTTCAGCCTCTCTTAATTGTGTTTTGAATTGCATTTTGAGTTCTTCCAAAGCCTGTATCCAATTCGCTGGGATTTCTGATTTTTCCTTTGCTGGGTCCTCCCCCTCCATTTCATTCCTCTTTGCTCATTACCTGTGCAGAAGCTGTCTATTGTAATTTCTTTCTTCTTTTTCTGTTGTTTGCTCGAGTTTATCCCTTCTTTGCTCCCCGTATTTGGCTGTGCTCTTGCTCCTCTCATTTTGTTTTGGTTTTGGGGCTCTCAGTCTCCCCTCTTGGAGCTTTGTCAGATCTTTTGGTACAGTCTCTAGGGGAGGAATGTTAGCTTCCCTGTCCTCTGGAGGCTTTTGATTGGATTGAGTTCAATTGGGTTGAGCTGTATGTGGTATGAAGCACTGAGGCTTTGAAGACTCCTGCAAGGCTGGGCGGCCCAGGCTCTCTCCAGTTCTCTCCAGCTGCTTCTCCCCTGTTCACAAGTGCCTTTGCTCGCCTCCCTAAACTCTGAGGAGTTTTGATGGGATTAGTTTAACTGGATTGGTCTGGATGTGCCAGAGGCAAGGGTGAGACTGGAGCCTGATGGAGGGACCCAGCCATGGCCAGTTTTTCCCTGGCTTCCTCCCCACTGTCCAAGCTGGATGCTCCGAGCCGGGTGCCCCGCTGCTCACAAGGTAGACCCTGAAAACCAGCACCTTTGCCTGCTCAGAGGTTCCCGCTGCTGCTGGGGGCTCAGCCCTCTGGGTTGTGGGGGAGGGGTCCTGGGACCTTTGCTCTGCTTTCCCCTTAGCCCTGAGTATTCTTGGATTCCTGCCTTTGGGGGGGGGGGCGAACCTTTTGATTTGAGTCCAGAAGGAGGGTTCCCCACTTCTGTCCTGTTGTTCAGATTGAATTTTGGTGCCCTAGGAGCATTCAGTCTGTATAGGTAAGGAAGGGTCTTCCAGGAGGTCTGAACTTTTGCTGCTTGCTAAACTGCCATGTTGACTCCACCCCGCCCCCCCCCCCCCATACTAATGCATTGTTGATGGAGTTGTGAATTGATCTAGCTATTCTGGTAGACAATTTGGAACCATAAGCAAAGAGTATTGTGCCCTTTGATCACTAGTAATACTACTACTAGATCTGTTTCCCAATGAGATTTGGGGGAAAAAAAAAAGGTAAAAGGACCTTTTAATACAAAAATATTTATAATAACTTTTTTTTTTGTGGTGGCAAAAAAAAAAATTAGAAATTGACTGGATATCCTTCAATTAAGGAATGACTGAACAAATTGTGGTATGTAATTGTGAAAGAATACTATTGTGCCATAAGAAATGATGAGTAGGATGATTTCAGGAAAAACCTGGAAAGACCCACATGAATTGGATACAGAGTGAAGTAAGCAGAACAAGGAGAACATTGTTTAAAGACACAGAAATATTATAGGATGATCACCAGGGAAAGACTTAGCTATTAACAGTAAAACAGTCATCGAGGAAAATTATGAAGGACTTATGACAAAAATGTTTAACAACACTCTAAAAAATACACATGACACTCCTTTGAAATTAATATATTATTAGCATATACTTTATATCTACAAAGAAAGAACCATTGAAGTCTGACTGCAGATCAAAGCATACTATTTTTCATTTAATTTTATTTGTTTCTCCTTTCCTCTTTCATTTTATATGAATATTGTCTCACAACAATGACCAGTATGGAAATATATTTTACATAATCATACATATATAAGTGAGATAAAAATTGCTTACTATTTCAGAAAGGAGGGAGGAAGGTGGGAAAAGAATTTGGATTTTATAATCTTAGGAAAATGTGTTGAAAATTGTTATTGCATGTAATTGGGAAAAGAAAATATTTTTTTTTTAAAAAATAGTTGTTTACCGTTGATCACCATACATTATTGCTGTTACTTAATACAATATTCTCCTTGTTCTACTCACTTCATTTTGCATTACTTCATGTAAGTCTTTTCAAATTTGTTGTCATCATTTTGTTTTCATAATTTGTTATGGCACGAGGCTACTCCATTACAATTACATGCTACAACTTTTCAGTCATTCTCCATTAAATGGATATTCCTTCAGTTTTCAGTTCTTTGTTATCACAAAAAGAGCTGCTATAAATATGTTTGTACAGTTACATTCTTTCTCCCATCTTTGATCCATTTGGGGTACAGAACTAGTAGAGGAATTGATGGGTCAAAAGGCATGGATAGTTTTATGGCCCTTAGAGCATGGTTCCAGGTTGCTCTCCAAAATGGTTGCATGAAGTCAAAGTTTGACCAATAGAATGCTAGTCTCCCAATTTTCCCAAATGCTCTCCAACATTTATCATTTTCCTTTTTTGACATATTAGCCAGTCTGCTAGCTGTGAGTTTGTAATTCAGAATTGTTTTAATTTGCATTTCTCCAATTAATAGTGGTTTGGAACATTTTTTCACGATTAATCTTCATCACTTTTTAATGTCTAGACAGTCAACAAAATAATAAAGCTCTGATTTGTAGCATTTTCCAATTTAAAATGGGTAAATGCTCACAATGATAATTTAACAATTGGGTCCTTTGAGTCAGTTTGTGCTGACTACAGCATACCACTGCCTATATGATCTCAAAGTGGGTGGCATTTCTAAGGTTCTTCAAATGAGACTGATCCATAAAAAAGAAAAATCAGTGTATCTTTAAGTGATTAAGTGATCTATCTTGGAATACACAGTACTAATTCTAAGACAGAAGGAAAGGGCTTAAACTATCTATATATCTATATCTATATCTATATCTATATCTATATCTATATCTATACCTCTACCTCTACCTATATCTACATCTACACCTACATCTACATCTATATCTATATCTATATCTATATCTATATCTATATCTATATCTATATCTATATCCTATCTGCAATATCATGGTGTGGTTAAGATGTACATGGGATTTAATGTTTTAATCGTGGGAATCAATCAAACAAGTACTTAGGTTGGCCAACATTATTTGGCAGTCTCTGCAGACAGAGAGGCAATTTTCTTCAATGTCCTTGTTCTCAAGGATATTACAGTATATCTGGGGAGATAACATATGAAAATATATGTAAGTACAAAAAAATAAGTATAGTCAAAATATACCATATAGAGAAAAAATTCAAAGTAATTTTTTTTTAACATTCTGGTACAAGTATCTGGAGAAAGAGAGAACAACATATTCTCATGTAGTTGGTGGCTTTTAAGATGAATTTTAAAGGAATCTAGGGATTCTAAGAGTCAAAAAAAAATGAGAGAGTACATTCCAGGCATTAGTAGTCTAACCAAAAGCATTGCAATTGGAGATAGTATGCTATTTGGGAAGCATAACAAAAAAAAAAACAAAACTATGGTTTTAAAGGAGATTATATTGATATACTGTATAATGTATTAGTAATATTGTGATAAAGAAATTTAGTTAGAATGTTAAGGGTTTTGCATACCGGACACAGGAACTTGTATTTCATTATAAAGACAATAAGGGACATTTTTGGTGGAAGATAGCAATTTTGAAATTTGTACTGTAGTTACAACATTTTATTAGCTATGTAGAGAATGAGTTTGAGAAGGAAGAGATTTAAGACAAGGAGACCAGTGAGGAAACTATTACCATAGTACAAGTAAGAGATGAGGAAGGTATGAACTAGAGTAATTTTGGCACAAGTAGAGAGCATATTGATGCAAGAAATGGTGTAGAAGAATAATCAAAAAGATTTGTAACTGATTTGGTATGGTGGATGACTTAGAATGAAGAGTCAAAGATTACTTGTAATTTGTGAATTTGGATAACTGGAAGGATTGTGGTGCCCTTGACATAACAGTTCAATTGGAAGAAGGAATGGATAAGATAAGCAGTTCATTCCTCACTAATTACACTTTTGTAACTCTTAAACCTTGACTGATTACTCAAAAAATTCTAGCATTCTGAGGACTGTCTGGATTCATGAAGAGAGTTTTTGCTACAAGATTTATGGCTTTGGGGTTTTGCCCATTTATTCTTCACAATACTGCTGGCAAAACACTAAGAAAATTGATTACTTGAATTCTTGACAATCATCAACACATATAGATAGAAGTGCAAAGAAATGCATTTTTATGGCATTTTATAAGTGGTATATGCAAGTATCTTTGTGACCAAATGAATTGCATGTGAAAAAAAAATGTGTTTCAAGTAGTATGACATATTTATATGCCACCCTTCATCCATCACATCACTAGCAGGAGATGGAAACAGGGCTCCTATTCCCCATCACCATACCTGAAGCCCAGGAGCAAATCTTCCCTGACCACATTCACATTCAAATATATAGTAAAAGATCCAGAGTGTGTATATATATGTATATCTTGGTGGGTTATAAAATGTTTTGTGTAGGGAATTTCTTATTTTAAAAAAATGTACTGATTCTTTGAGGGAATTGCTCAATCTATCATCAAAAATTTATTGCACATTTTTGACATGACAACAAACAATAAGTGCCTTACTATGTAGTGGGTGATAGAGTCACAAAGACAAAATCGAAGTACTCACTGATCTCAAAGAACTTAAATTCTATGCTGACTGAGGAACAAAAGAGGTAAAGAGATATCTAGGGCTACATACTTCATTCTGAGGATATAACTGACAAATTAAAAATCTCAGTAACTGTCATTATACAATGAAAGTTAGTAGGGTTAAGGAAGAAAGAGATGGAGGCAATAGGTGACTCAATTAATAGAGAGGAGAACTCAGGAGGTCCTGAGTTCAAATCTAACCTCAGATACTTCCTAACTGTGTGACCTTGAACAAGTCACTTAGCCTTAATTGCCTAGACCTTACCACTCTTCTGCCTTGGAACACATACATTATAGCACTTCTAAGACAGAAGTTAAAGGTTTAAAAAAAAGAAATAAAGAGATGCTAATTATGGAACAGATAATGAAAGTTTTCAATCTTTCATGCTTTCATGTTTAAGGAATAGGGGTGATTTGAACATTTGAATTTGGAATTGGCTATTTAGTTTTCATTATAATTAGAAGAGATTAGATACCCGAACTCCTAGTTTATAATTTTTTACAATCACTTCTAAGACCATTCAGATAGGGTTTAATCAAATTTGACACATGAGAAGAAACTATTTTTATTGTAGCATTAAAGTTCATTATTGAGGACATGACTGGGGTAGTATGGAGAATAGAGAGAAAGGAGTAGTCAGTACATATTTGCTAAGAAACCTGGATGTTTCTATTAAATTCTATCTAGCTCTGGGGAAAAAAATGGTTGACACGGGTTTCTGGCAAGGGATCTGAGTGGGAAGAAGAAAGCCAAGGCTTTTGCAGTCCATATAGTACCCACAGCTTGTGCCTTGTTTTTATCTTTTGCAGATTGGCCACTGGTGGGAAGCTTTGCTTTCATTTTGATCAGAAGCAGCTGTTCCAGGCAGATCCTTGGAGTTCAAAGGAACTGTGTACATAGTTATGAAAAGCTTCCCTTTCAGACAGCCAGAGCTGAAAACAGAGGTACGGCAGTCCTGGAGATTTAAGATTCAAGACAGACAAACAGACAGAAAGACAGGCAGACAGACAGACATAGATAGATTGATAGATAGATAGATAGATAGACAGATAGATCCATCTGCTCTAATGGTTCCCCTTTTGTCAGGAAAATAAATATTACTTTCCTCAATGTGTTGACAAACTTGGGGGGGGGGGCAAGTAAATAGAGAAAGATGTTACTATTGTTTCTTTCCAGATATGCAAATTAGTGATCACATTCCAGAGAATTTTCCACTATCTCAAGCAAGTCTTGCTTAACTTTACCCTGATTTTTATTAACAAGAAAAATAATAACTATAGATTAAACACATAGAAAGCTCAGATGTATCAGGCACTGTTAAGTGCTATATATTTATCTGATTAGACTCTCCCAACAACCATAGGAAATAGCGGATATTTTCCCCATTTTACAAATGAAAAAGAACCAAATGGAATTTAAATGACTTGTCCAATTTCACATTAGTTAAGTATCTGAGGTGGCATTTGAACTCATGCCTTCCTGATTCGAATTCCTATGCTCTATTTCCTTACATTGGCTAGTTGACCAATATTTAAGCATTAATTCAAATCAGATATTTGACTGTGATGAGAGATATTAGGAAAAGCTCCTAACTATTAATAGTATTTTCCAACCTCTAAGAATATCAGGACTTTTTCTGCATGGGATGGGCATGTTTAGGACAGCTCTGTTCACTTGCTGTAATATGATAGTTTAATATATTATCCCTCACCCTCTTTAATTTAGTCTGGACAGAGTTACTTGTCTGACCAAATTCCTCTGAAAGGCATGAGGCATTGGAAAAGAGGCAGGATTTAGAAGTAGAGAACCTATGTGGAATTTCTACCTAGCTCTTCCCCATTTGACCTTGAGCAAAATACTTTCATTTTCTATGTCTCTAAAATGAGGAAGTCACATTTGTCAACAAATATTTATTCATTAATTCTGTTATAAGTAAGAGAGGGTTATAGCATGAGAGGGTGGTCTACAGGGGGCAGATGCAGAGGGTGAAGGCAGGAGACAAACAGGAAAAGAATTCTGGAATGTTGAAAAGAGGGGTGAGCTGAAAAATCGAGAAGCACTGAGAGTCTCTCTGGGGGTTTGCTCAATGCAAGCATCTAGGAGGTTTTGCTGCCAAGCTACCTGGCAGATTACCTTTACCCATCCTTACTGCTAAGTCCTATGTTTCCTGAGAAAGAAGATCCTTGAAATGAAGCTAGCCTGACTCAACATTATGTCTACTGAAACTGTCGATGAGTGGAAGATCTTAGACCATCTGGAATTGGGATCTTTCCTTGGGCCTTACCAAACTTACCACTGATCAGTAGTTTAATATCAACTAAGTGGGGTTTTAGTGAAGAATTATGTAGAGCAGAGACTGGGATTTAATTAAGGTGAGGAGTATTGTATACCAACTCTGTGAAGACTCTCCTTGAGAAGATATTTAGATCCTGGGGACTTTAGTTAGAGATAATTAGTATCAGGGTTATCCTATCTCCATTTCAACCTTTCTCTAATTAATTAAAATATTTTCCCAGTTATTGAGTGGTCTGTGTGTTGATTTCCAACCAGTCTCTGCCCTGGTTTGAGTTTCTGTTGGCCTTTCCACCCATGGTTAACAACCTGATACTGGCCCAATAAAATTCATCCTACCCCATCCCCAAAACCATCACCCTAAAATAGTTCCCACACTTTCTTAAACCATTGAGACACAAAGAAAGGCAAAACATATCTATTGCTCTCAAAGAGCTTGTAATCTAAGGGAGAAGACAACATGCAAACAACTAAACACAAACATGTTTTATACAAGATAAATTAGTAATAATAACAGGGGGCAGGCACTGGAATTAATGGAGATCAGAAAAGGTTTAACGTAGAATGTGTAGTTTTATTTGGGACTTGGAGGAAACCAGAAGAGGCAAGAGGGAGAACACTCCAGGTATTGAGAATAGCCAGTGAACATGTCCAGAGTTGGGAAATGGACTCTCTTGTGCAAGGAATATCAAGAAGGCCAGTATCACTGGATCATTAAGTATGTATTAGTGGGGTTAGAGCTGTGTAAGGTGTAAGAAAACTGGAAATATTGGAGGAAGATTATAAAAGGCTTTGAACACAAAAGTATTTTCTTTTTAGCCCTGCAGATGATAGAGAGATACTAGAACTGACTGAAAAGGAGAAGGAAAGGATCAGAAATGTGCTTCAAGAAAATACTGGCAACTAAATGGAGGGTGGAATGGGATGGAGATTGTGGCAGGGCAACCAATCAACAGTGAGATGAAATTGGACCAGATTACTTGTTAGTTCTTTTCCAATTCTAAATGTAGGGTCTTATATGAATTTAAATAAAAATAAAACTATCTTTCTAATAGCTACTTTATTTTACATATATTAGCATACTTAATACTAATGTGATCATTAGTCTTGTCACTGATACACTAAGAAGCATTGGACCTTAGGAAGTCATCTATCTTAGAAGTTTAAGAGTTCAAAGGAAAAGTTAAATGAACACATAATAAGTATTAATGTTCTTTATAAAGACAATATGGATGACTATCAGCAAATGTTAGAAAACTCTTTAACCCATGATACCAATTCAAAGAAGTAGATAGTTCAAATCTTTTGATACCTTAATTGAATTGCACTTTTCATCCCTATGTCTACCTACTTCCTTATACTAAGGAAGAATCCTGCTTAGCCCAAAGTACAATTTCCTTATCTTCTCATTTTGCTTATAATAGGTATGTCAAGATAGTTATTAGTTTCCTCTAGAAGTATGTCCCATTAATCCTATGACAAAATTGCCTAAAACTTGTGTGACTCTTAGTATTCATTTTCCTTCCTCAATCCCCACCTCTTCCCTGTTATTTTTGCTACTGTAGAAAAAAAGGGGCTACAAAGGACTAATCACCATTTTATATTTTTATTAAATTCCTGAGTTTCTATAATTAATGAATTCATTATATGGGTGCCTGCAATCTTAACTAGGCCATTGATAGAACTATCCTGGAAGCCTATCCAGAAATGTCGGACTTGTTAGGGTTACTACTTTGTTGGCTTTACCTTTGAGAATCTAGAATTGCCTTATCATGTCCTACAATAAATCCCCAAATGACAACTTTCAGGAATAGGCAAGTTGGAGAGGTCCCGGGTCAAAGAGAAAATACTTCAGGCAGCTAGAAGGAAACAATACAAATATCATAGAGTCCTGGTAAGCATTACAAAGGATCTGGCAGTTTCCACATAAAAGTATTGGAAGACTTAGAATATGATATTCCAGAAGTCAAGGGAAATGGATTTGAAAACAAGAATCATCTACTTATCAAAAATGACTATATTCTTTTGAGGGAAAATATGATCATTTAATAAACTAGATTTCCAAGAATTCTTGAAAGAAATAATGGACTTAAACAGAAGATTTGATGAATTAATACAAAATTCAAGAGAATCATAAAAAATAAATAGGAAGGAGGAAAAAAATGAAGTACCACAATAAGGTCAAATTATTATATTCCTATATGAAAAAATGATATTTATAATGTGTAATTTTTTTACCATTAGCATAGTAGTTAGAAGTTTACATAGGCAGATAGTATTGTAGTAAACTATTTAAAAATTATTATAACATATTTTAAAATATTATAAAATATAAAATATTATTATAAAATATAAAATATTATTATAAAATATTAAAAAATCAAGGGGTGAAAATAAGGATTGCACTAAGAAATTGGAAGAGAGAAGCAAAATTAGCTAAACTATATATTACATAAAGGGGTGAAACTATCATGATGGAGAGGAGGATGAGGGTGATGACAGGTAATACTTAAACCTTACTCTCATTGGAATTGGTTTAGAGAGGGTATAAAAGCCAGATACAATGGGGTACAGAATCCTGTCTTACCTGTGTTAGAGAAGTAGAAGAGGAATAAGAAAGGGGTTGGTGGGAAGGGGAATAATATAAGGGAAGGGGAAGTTGGGGGTGATTAAAAGACCCTCTAGAGAAGTAGAAAGGGAATAAGAAAGGTGGTAGCTTGAAGGGGAGTTATACTAGGGAGGGGGAATAGGGGAAGTGATTAAAAGCAAAACATCTGTGTTCAGGGACAGAGTGAAAGGAGAAAGGGGAGGGTTAAAAGAGGAAAACAAGAAGGAGATGAATACAATGAAGGTAATCATAACTGTGAATATAAAAGGGATGAAATCCATAAAACAAAAGCAGGTAGCAGAGTGGATTAAAATAACAGAATTCTACGATATGTTGTTTGAAAGAAACACATTTGAGGCAGGGTAACTAACACACACAGAGTAAAGGTAAGGAGCTCTAGCAGAATCTATTGGACTTCAACTGAATCAAAAAACATCACAAGTGATGTCATTCTTCATCCTCTTCAAGTACAAAGACCCACAATCAATCAACAAACATATATTATCTCTTTAGTAGGGTTACTATTTACAGTGATGCATAAATTAACTGATTCTTTACTAAGCTAGCTAGTAGCTAGCTTATCTAATTCTTATTTCTCTCCTAAAAATCTGCCACAGGGTCTCCAGTAATATAGGGCTTTCCTGGGGCTGGAGGGATAGGAAGGTTGAGTCCTCTGTTCCATATGCAGGCACTAAGGCAATCAAAATACAAGGGGTTTATTTTTTATTGAGAAGTTAAAAGCATTTATATACTCTACATTTAATTGAAAGAACTCTTACTAATAATGACCCTAACATGCAGGACTCAGCTACATGTGTTCACTCTGAATAACTTCATATTCATCAAATTTGCTTAGGTCTCAGTTCCCATTTTCACTGTCTATAGTGTTATCTATTCCTTCTATTAAACCTTAGATTGGAAATAAAAAGTTATTGTAAAGACAATAAACTTGATTTGAAGTGATTATAAAGAGGATGAAACTGAACTTGAATTACTTTAATTCTCTCATTTTATGTGACCACTTAAAGTTTTTATTTGTATTTAAAATTAAAATAATGAAAGAATGCAAGGAGCCAGGTACAATATTATTATCTAGTAAATGTATATTTTATAACAAATGTGAAATTTTTGACTGAATTTGGATATCTTTAAAATAGAAATTTGTCTTTAAATTATTCATTCTTTTAAACTAAAGAACAAATTAACAAAATAAAAATTTTACATTAGTGATGTAATATAGTAGTTGTTCAAATATACATTTTGGATATGTTTTGGCTCTCTTAGAAAACAGAATTTTTAAAATTCTCTGCCAAACTTATCTTTATGTTTGATTCTTTCTGTAACTCTTTCTCAATTTATTGCTACATGTGAAATAAACTTTTCAAAATCAGTCTTCTTTCATAAGCTAAGAAGAAAGATATTTTGATAAATCTGCCTATGCTGCCTATTGATCATGAATATAATACTTAAAAACTGATTTTGACTAAATCATTGACAAATTTGCAGAAATTGGAGCTAGAAAATGAAAACTGTAATGTCATTATTCATTAGGGCATATCAGTATTGTTATAAGGAAAAGTTAAGTTAAGGAGTAAAGTGGGTAAGTTTGTAGAGAGAAGTGGCATGAGACCAGCAGGTAGATTCTGGAAGTCTGAAGGAAGGATTAGGCTGGTACTGAGGCTGTTAGCTGTTCTCTCTCTGGAGATATCTGGAGGAGGTGGCTGCATTTCCTTAGTGGCTGATTCCATCTTTATTCCTGTCCTTCTTGCTGTCTTGATTGCTGTATTTCATTGAAGCAAAACCTGGTGATCCTGACCAACCATATGCAATGATTGTGAGACCAGGCCTGGGTCCTTTTTGGATCTAGGATGTTCCCTGGGGCATATCAGGCTGGGTTAGTTGTAGCTTAGCCAAGAACAGGGACTGGAATTCAGGCAGTGAGGAGAGGGTTAATGAAGGAAAATCACTCTGAAGAAATTTCTGTGAATTAGATCCTTGGGCATTAGTTAGAAAATTAGCTTTAGGTTATCCCATAACCTTCTACTCGATTCTCTTTAGTTAAACCTACTTTCCCATTTCACTAAATGGTCTGTGTGTATATTCTCAGATTAGGCTCTGCCTAACCAGGGTTTGTTGGCCTTTCCAAACTGCAGATAATCTAACTGGCCCAACACAATTCATCCCTACACATCCCCAAACTCCCCTTTCCTTTTACAGTATTTAGGTATAAATTTTCCCCTTTGTTAAAAAATTAATCAAAT
Source organism: Monodelphis domestica (assembly GCF_027887165.1). Classification (NCBI taxonomy): domain Eukaryota; kingdom Metazoa; phylum Chordata; class Mammalia; order Didelphimorphia; family Didelphidae; genus Monodelphis; species Monodelphis domestica. The sequence goes on from NC_077228.1 coordinate 391,867,770, forward strand.
AGTTGAGAGAATTAACCTAGTTTTTCTTTTGTTCTACTCTTATTTCATTTTGTTATGTTACTTAAATATTATACATATATATTATATGTAAAGTTAAGTAAAATATTTTAATTTTCTGAATTTCTTTTCTGGCCATAATTATCATTTTCAGTTTGAAATTATTATTGAAAATAATTTTGTAGTATAGAGGAGTGTTAAAAAGTAACCTATTCCAGATATCAGATATACTAGGTATATTACTTGACCCTCCTCATTAAGGATTTTTATGCTATTCTTTGTGCCACTGCTCCCCTTCTCAATCTGTTTGAGTGAATCAACATACCCTTTCTCAGATTAATGTTTTTAGATTTTTCAAATAAGTTATACAGAATTACAATTAATTTATAAACTACCATATTAAGCATTATAGGCATTTATTAGGGGAGTCTTAGCCCTTTTTTGTGTAATGTATCCCTTTAATAATTGGGTAAAGCCATATAGACCCTTCCCAGAGTGATTTTTTTTAATAATTGAAGGAAATGATAAATTTTATTTAGAGGTTAAAGAAAATATGAATATAAAATTTCCCAAGTTCATAGAAAGCCTTCCACCCCAAAATATATGCATGAACTTTGGTTTCTGGGCTCTAGATATTTGGACACTGAGAGAAAAGACAGGAGCATATATGCTGCACAATAGTTTTCCATCACTCTCACTATATATGACTTAACTTTTCTTTTGTTTTGTTATCTAACCATATATTTGGCTAATGGCATTCCTTAGGTCACTTCTGTACAATTCCTCATTTGTTATATGTTGCTGCCTGCTCTATATCCACTATAAACTTTATTAAGTTTCATTGATCCTCAATTTCATTTCTTTGAAAATGTAATGGTCTATGGCCTGCAGTCATAGGACATTACCAGAATAATATTATATGAAAAAAGACAATCATTTGTTTAAAAGAGAAGTTTCAAAAGTATGGGTTCCCAACAGAAACTCAGTCCACTCACCTCTTATTCAATTCTACATTCAGCTCATCTTCCAGTTGCACTGTCTTTCCACGACATATACCAATGGACAAGCTTTTCTGTTGTCCAATTTACTAAAGATAAAATTCTAGACAATATACATAAGTGTTTCTGTTTGATGCTTGTCATATCCATTTTTTCATTCAAAAATACTTTACTAGTACCTAATATGTGCTGGGCAAGAAAAACAAGAAGCTTAACTTCTATAGTGTGAGGGTGTTGGGGATGGTGGAGGAATGGACACAGGTAAGCCAAAGCAAAATATAAATAAAAAGTAAATATAAAGTACTTTAAGTTTGGAGGGGATTAGCAACTAGATGAGAAAGGTCTGGTTCAGGAGGTCATATCTGACTTAGGCTTTGAAAGAATATCTCAGAGAGATCTACTTCATTCTTGGGAAGGTGCCAGTGTAATGGGAATGCTTCCTACATCACAGTGACTCATTTTTTCCCCTATTATAATATCAACCTTACTATAGATAAAAAATATTAACACTATCCTCTGCTTCAGGAATGTCCACCAGAAACAATTTTTATTGAACATTATTTTATATCCTGCTATTTTTAGCTTAGAAAAATGTGTAAATTGGCCATCAATGCCCTTGAATAATACTTATTGAAATATCAAATAAAGAAAAGGTTATACTATGTCAAAATAGTATGTGGCTACCTTTATAGAAAAAGTTACTACTTATTTACTGAGACTAATGGATTCCTACTTTAAGTACATCCCTCAAAGATTGATCCTTAATCCTTGATTCATGGAGTATTCAAGGAAGACTAGCACCTTTGGTGTGAGGACTTACCAAGTATTCTTCAGGTCTGGTCATTCACTTTTGGTATTGACCTTTCATCCAACCCTCTTCTGTGGCTCCAAGAAGCTATAGCATGCATGGAGGCTACACTCCAATGAAACCAATAAACCATAAAACCAATGGGCTATATTCAGCTGAGGGTAATTGATAGACCTCATACCTCTCACTGAATTGGGGGACATCTACTCAAACAAATGATGACTTCCCCCAGATGAACAGGCTGATGAGAACAACTCATTTCAGTGGCCATAAAGGCAGCAGAAGTAGGAACTGTAGAGTGCTTAGAGCTTGATCAGACATCTAAAACACTAGAGTCATCCACTGCATCCCAGGCAATCCTGTATTTTTTTCTTGCCACTGGATTTTGATGACTCTGAAAGAGAGATTGAAGCTGAAGACTATGAGAATATGACTTACTTAAATCCATTTCCCACCCAAGTCATGACACCAACCCATGATGCCTCTAGTTCTATTTGAAACAAAGGACAAACTATTATCTTAATCAATAATTGGAGAAGAAAAAATAACTGAAGAAAACATTGCCAGTCACTTCAAGAAAAGGAACAGAGAAATATTATTTCTTAACATTCTCAATTATATTTAAAAGAAGGTTTTCAACATGTTTCCATATAACTCAATTTTTAAATCTATACTTCTAACTTTTGGTTGGCCAAGAACTATCCCTTTAACCATAGTTGTACAGGTAATTTTATTATTCAGGGCTCTCCATATCTAACATACCTACTACACTACTTTCTGGCCATCTTCACACCATGCCTCCTCACTCTCATCTTTCCCTCCAGCCCACAGATAGAACACTTGTTCTGATACTTTGACTCTTATTTAGTTGACTATTCCCTGTAGAGATTCAGACCCAGACCTACCCCATCTCTCTCAGCAAGTGCCTCCCCTTCTTTATATCTCTAGATCTGGGGTCAATAATCAAATCATCACTAAAAGTTTCTAGAAAGCATAAATAAATGAATTACCTATAACTCCATTCATTCATCACTAGCCTACATGTTATACAATGTAATATTCTTGATGATAAAGATATATATATATAAATATAAATATACATAAACATGTATATATTTATATTTGCATTTTCAGCACCAAGCACAGTCCCATGCATATAAATGCTTAATACATTTCTTTTCATTCATTTTTTACTTCATAATAGATGACTTACAGCCTATTGAAGGACTCTTCATGATCTCTTATTTTCACAAATGAAGAAATAATCTCAAAAAAATAAAGGACTCATTGGCGGTAATATTGGTACTGAAACCTGAGCTAGGATTTGAACCCAGGTCTTCTAATACCAAATTTAGCTTATTTTTTGCTTTCTTATTTACTTCTTTATCAGATAAATTGATCTCAGTATGTAATGTTGTTTAGAGTTTGGGAGGGAAGAAATACAAATATAATATAATCTTGGGAAATCATTTTAGAACTTCTTTATTTTCCAGAGCACTTAAATCTCAAGTACTTAACTTTGCATTGCTCTCTTAAACAACTTAACTCAGCCTGATAAATATAGTTTTCCATGCCTAATGATTCCTGATAACATTAAAAATTGACAAGTATTTCATCTAGGTCTTCATTTAAATAATCAAAAAAATGTTGACTAAAACTCAGCCCTCGACAGAGTGCTGATGCTCACCACTAGATATTTTTTCCCTAGGGGATCAATCAGTTCTTTGAATAAAGTTGTGCAACCAGCTATAAATGTATAGAATTGCATCATTTATGATATATCCCCCATTTTTCTGCTTTATTTCCACAAATATATGAGATTTTGCCAAATCATTATTGAAATCTAGACATAATCACTGCAGCATTCATATTATCTACCAGCTTAGGAACCCTTTCAATAAATAAAATATAGTTGATTTGGCATAATTTATTCTTCATAAACACATCTCACCCTCTAGAGATGACCACTTCTTTTTCTACGTGTTCTGAAGCTATAGATTTAATTATGTCTTAGAGTTGCATTGAGGATTAATGTAAAGTATACCCATTATCATAACAATAGAAGGAAGAAAAAAAGGAAGAAAGCATTTGTTAAATGCCTATATGTACCAGGTACTGTACTAAGTGCTTTATAAATATTATTTCTTTTGGCCATTAAATAAACCTGGGAAGTAGGTCATTATATATAATATCTTCATTTTACAGTTGAAGAAACTGAGACAATCAGAAGTTGTGATTATCCTGAAGTCTCACAGATAGTAAGTGTCTGGGTCTGAATTTGAACTCAGGGCTTCCTGACTCCAGACTTTGTGCTCTATCTATTGAGCTGCCTAGTTCCCTCCATGCAGCATTGTTATAGACTTGTGAGGATAATAAATGTTTTAAGCCATTTTCTTTTCTACAGAAATATTCCAGACTTTTATATTTTGAATATTTTTATACATCCTATAATTCTTTCTTTAATTTTACTTAGACTATTAATGATTACTTATTTAATGAATAATAATGCATATTTTAAGAGCTAACTGTACCAAGTGCAATGATAACTTCTGGGGATTCAAAAGCAAATGATCAAGATAGTCTTTGTCCTCAAGGATTATACATTCTAAGGGAAAATATGTATTAAAAGAACCTAGATAATGGGAAGCAAAGAAGAGTGGGAGAGGCTTTGCATTTGTCAGCATGGCTGGAAAGTAGCTTGGAACTGGGTGGAGGTTTAGTTCTGTTCAAGATGAGGTGAAAGTGCACATTTCAAAACCCAAGGTGGTCAAGGATCGGAATTCAATGTCTGATAGGAGGAAAATAAGGACATTGAACATGAGAGTAAGTTTGGAGGTAAATTGATTTGTAAATGGTAAAGAATGTTTCCTCATGCCTTCCTCCAATAGCATATACATCATATATTTGATGTTTCTGGATAAATGACTTGTTTGTGAATGAATGCCACTCTAGCTATCATATATAGCATTATAATCGTACCTTTAATTTATTAAATGATATATATGTGCATATTTACACACACATACACACACACACACACACACACACATATATATATATACACATCTGTAATTTTACAGCTTAGTGGCACATAGGATAGAGGGCCAAGTCCTGGACTCAGGAAGACTCATTATTGTGTATTCAAATCTGGCCTCAGAGACTTCTCTGATACACAATAAAATAAAAAAGTTCATGGCCTTTAGATGGAAATTTAAAACTAATTGATCTATGCTCAGTAAGCTACACAATCAAATGTTACTTCGAAAATAATCAGTTAGCAATAACTGAAAACAAAAGTATTTTCTTTGTAATTTATCAACTGTTCAAGAATGTTTTGTTTATATTTCAATATCTTCAGTTTTGCAAAATCTTCTAGGAACTACATTACTTTTAACCTTGCTGCTGAAATTATCATGGTTATCTTTATGCCATGGATAGAAAAACTGGGACATGTCTGGTCAAAGTGACCTTCAAAAAAAAAAGTTCTCCCAACAAATTCACATAGGACTATATTATTCCAACATTCTCTACCTTTTTCAATATTCTCTAACTTCTTGCAGTAGCTATAGCAATTGGAAAATTAATTTTATTAGACTGTAAGATTATTCTTACAACTAATATAAAATTTAAAATGTAATTAAATTAATATCAAATATAGTAGGGGCCATCCCATGAATATAATCATAGTTGTCCATTCTATTTCCAGTTCATGTGAATTTTAAGGAAGATAAACCATCTAATTTGAACTATGTTACCTTTTATTTTCCAAGTGGCATTATGGATATCACAGTCTTTCCTGCAGAATCATGGTGACTGTTACCACATGGCATCTAGGACAGGAAGAGTATACTAAGGATGCTTGCTTGGGTCTATGGCTGCCTTAAACTATTTTGTTTATTTTTTCCTGGTTTTAGGTGAATGCAGATCCCCACAATGGACATATTCAGGTTTGGATTCAACTCTGTGACCCCTAAGAAGCCTGCAGGTTTCATTGGGTTAGGACTGAATGGTGTTAGTATAATAAATCCCCAACATTCATTTTGGTCCTCTTAAAGAGTATTGTCACTCACATGAGGATTGTCTCAAGGCTGGCTGTTTAAAAAGCGGTTGTTTGAGACTCCAGCAAGTGATCAGAAGGGTCATCCACCATGATCAAGTAGGATTTATACCAGGGATGCAGGGCTGGTTCAATATTAGGAAAACCATCCACATAATTGACCACATCAACAAGCAAACCAAGAACCACATGATTATCTCAATAGATGCAGAAAAAGCCTTTGATAAAATACAACACCCATTCCTACTAAAAACACTAGAAAGCATAGGAATAGAAGGGTCATTCCTAAAAATAATAAACAGTATATATCTAAAACCATCAGCTAATATCATCTGCAATGGGGATAAACTAGATGCATTCCCAATAAGATCAGGAGTGAAACAAGGATGCCATTATCACCTCTACTATTTGACATTGTACTAGAAACACTAACAGTAGCAATTAGAGAAGAAAAAGAAATTGAAGGCATCAAAATAGGTAAGGAGGAGACCAAGTTATCATTCTTTGCAGATGACATGATGGTCTACTTAAAGAGTCCTAGAGATTCCACCAAAAAGCTAATTGAAATAATCAACAACTTTAGCAAAGTTGCAGGATACAAAATAAACCCAAATAAGTCATCAGCATTTCTATATATCTCCAACACAGCTCAGCAGCAAAAACTAGAAAGAGAAATCCCATTCAAAATCACCTTAGACAAAATAAAATACCTAGGAATCTATCTCCCGAGACAAACACAGGAACTATATGAACACAACTACAAAACACTCTCCACACAACTAAAACTAGACTTGAGCAATTGGAAAAACATTAACTGCTCATGGATAGGACAAGCCAATATAATAAAAATGACCATCCTACCCAAACTTATTTATCTATTGAGTGCCATACCCATTGAACTCCCAAAAATTATCTTTACTGATTTAGAAAAAAACATAACAAAGTTCATTTGGAATAACAAAAGATCAAGGATATCCAGGGAAATAATGAAAAAAAAAATACAAAGGAGGGAGGCCTTGCAGTCCCAGATCTCAAACTATATTACAAAGCAGCAGTTATCAAAACAATTTGGTACTGGATAAGAGACAGAAAGAAAGATCAGTGAAATAGACTGGGGGGCAAGCGACCTCAGCAAGACAGTATATGATAAACCCAAAGATCCCAGCTTTTGGGACAAAAATCCACTATTAGATAAAAACTGCTGGGAAAATTGGAAGACAGTGTGGGAGAGTTTAGGAATAGATCAACATCTTACACCCTACACCAAGATAAATTCAAAATGGGTGAATGACTTAAACATAAAGAAGGAAACCATAAGTAAATTGGGTAAACACAGAATAGTATACATGTCAGACCTTTGGGAGGGGAAAGACTTTAAAACCAAGCAAGACATAGAAAGAATCACAAAATGTAAAATAAATAATTTTGACTACATCAAATTAAAAAGCTTTAGTACAAACAAAACCAATGTAACTAAAATCAGAAGGGAAATAACAAATTGGGGGAAAATCTTCATAGAAACCTCTGACAAAGGTTTAATTACTCAAATTTATAAAGAACTAAATCAATTTTACAAAAAATCAAGCCATTCTCCAATTGATAAATGGGCAAGGGATATGGATAGGCAGTTCTCAGATAAAGAAATCAAAACTATTAATAAGCACATGAAGAAGTGTTCTAAATCTTTTATAATCAGAGAGATGCAAATTAAAACAACTCTGAGGTATCATCTCACACCTAGCAGATTGGCTAACATAATAGCAAAGGAAAGTAATAAATGCTGGAGGGGATGTGGCAAAGTAGGGACATTAATTCATTGCTGGTGGAGTTGTGAACTGATCCAACTATTCTGGATAGCAATTTGGAACTATGCCCAAAGGGCGACAAAAGAATATCTACCCTTTGATCCAGCCATAGCACTGCTTGGTCTGTACCCCAAAGAGATAATGGACAAAAAGACTTGTACAAAAATATTCATAGCTGCACTCTTTGTGGTGGCCAAAAACTGGAAAACGAGGGGATGCCCATCGATTGGGGAATGGCTGAACAAATTGTGGTATATGTTGGTGATGGAATACTATTGTGCAAAAAGGAATAATAAAGTGGAGGAATTCCATGGAGACTGGAACAACCTCCAGGAAGTGATGCAGAGCGAGAGGAGCAGAACCAGGAGAACATTGTACACAGAGACTAATACACTGTGGTATAATCGAGCGTAATGGACTTCTCCATTAGAGGCAATGCAGTGTCCCTGAACAATCTGCAGGGATATAGGAGAAAAAACACTATTCATAAGCAAAGGATAAACTGTGGGAGTAGAAACACCGAGGAAAAGCAACTGCCTGACTACAGGGGTTGAGGGGACATGACAGAGGAGAGACTCTAAAGGAACACTCTAATGCAAATATCAACAACATGGCAATGGGTTTGAATCAAGAACACATGTGATACCCAGTGGAATCACGCGTCGGCTATGGGGGATGGGGTGGGAGGAAAAGAAAATTATCTTTGTCTTTAATGAATAATGCTTGGAAATGATCAAATAAAATATTATAAAATTAAAAAAAAAAGAAACCAATAGGAGGATAACAAAAAGACAAAAAATGAAAAAAAAAGCAGTTGTTTGGACAGTGTAGACATAACATGACATTAGTGATCTAAGCAACAGTATTTTCTGAGGAAGTTTCAGAATTTTTCTCTAGTAGACTGAAACATTAGTTAGAAATGAAGTAATTGAAGAACAGATATTATTTCATTCTTCATGTCTGTGTTCCTAATGCCTAGCATAGTGCTTGGTACTTAGGTGCTTAATAAGGCAATATTTATAAGTCAATTAATCTCAATTTAGTTTTTTTAACCAAATTAGTTTTTTAAATCAAATGAGTCCTTACAAGCATTTATTTTTTAGCATTTCTGCTACCAGTCTAATTCACAGTGTTTACTGAATATCATCTTTCATACTGCTATTTTGGAAATGTTGGACCTAATTCATCATCCAAGCTATAAGTAAAACTCAGGCTTGGGGCACCAGGTTTCGAATTGGATACGCCAAATAAGGAGAGAAAATGTATTTTAGTTCCCCTTCTCATTAAAGGTCACACTCCTCAGGACTGAAGCTAGTCAAAACTAGGAGTACAAAATAGGGAGTAATGCCATATCTTATCTCTAGTGGGTCTCCTAGTAGTTCCTCAATACTAGATGCATGATTTTGTTTCAAAACCAGGCTTAAAGTTAAAGAAAAATAAATCTTTTTTGGCATGTATGTTTTATCAGTTTTAATTTGTACTATTGTACAAGTCATCCAATTATGGTATCTTTGCTTCCAGACTCTCCCTTCTTTAGTCAATATTCCACACATTCTAAAATCATCTTTCCAAAAACTGATCATCCTACTTTTCTAGTAAAAAAAAAATCTGTAGTGTCTCCCTATTGCTTCTAGTACAAAATAAGAACCTCTCAATCTAGTATTTAATGCCTTTCATAATCTGGCTCCAATCATCTACCTTTCTAGTTTTCTGTCACATTTCTCCTAGATTACTAGCAGCTACTTGAATTTTTTCATCTCCAGGGATGAGCTCAGGTAGGTAAAGTCCCCTCCATGAAACCTTACCTGATACCACTAGTTTTAGGACTCTGTTCTTTCCTAAATGACTTTCCCCATTGTTCACTCAGTTTTATGTTCAAGTTGTAATCCCTAATAGAATGCAAACTCCTTGTGGTCAAAGACTGTTTCTTTTTTATCTGTATGCCTAGTATCAAGTCCAGCCTTCCATAGAGCTGTCATTTCATAAATGTTTGCTGTATTCAATTAGAAAAAAATGTGTCATTCAAAAAGGTATCCTAAGAAATTTCCTTATTTTTTAATTTATTATTTCTTCTAGATCCTTAAGGCAAATTGAAAGGCACTTGGTATAGTGCAAAGAACAGTGGATTTGGAGTCAGAATACCTGGTTTCAAATCATTCTTTTGTCACATTATATATGTGACTATAGATAAATCATTAGATCTCTCAGACATGAGTTTCCTCATACTTAATGAGGTTGCTAGACATGACTTCTCAGTTCCCTTCAAGTGTTCAATCTATGATCAAATGACAAGTATTATCCCAATTTTATTGATGGGAAAACCAAATCAGCACATTTGTTAATTGTTCCATACCATACAACTAGTTAATGGCAAAGTTCAGGCTAGAATTTGGGTTTTATGAGCTGGACTCTTCTTAATTTGTAATTAAAAGCACATCGAGACACAAAGGAGATTTGAAACTGACATGGTGAGGCAAAATCAGACAGTAGGATTCAGTGAAATGGGAAAGGGCATATATAGAAGTCTTTGGTCATCAGTTCAAATTAGTTTCTCATTTACCAGAAAAAGCAAAACTTTATTGTGAACAAGTAAACCAGTGAAACCAATTATTCTGTGTCTCAGACTATGCATGATGGTATTGTATAAAGAAGAATTTGAATGTTCTTTTTGTCTCCACATAAAGGTAGCGAAATTCATCTATCATTCTAAAACCAAATGCTTACTTTAAAAGATTGAAACAAAAAGAGCAAAGCTTGCCATATATAGAATGTTGCACCTGGATTGAGGATGACCTAAGTCTAAATGTGACATCAAAAACTTTCTAGATGTGTTATGCTGAACAAGTCCCTTAGGCTATCTACCTCAGTTTTCTCATCTGTAAAATTTGGATAATAATAGCATCTACCTATTGCAATTGTTTTAAGAATAAAATGAGATGTTTATAAAGAGCTTCACAAATCTTAAAGTGTTGTGTAATAACCATTTTTATATTATCTATCATGTTTAAATGTGTTCAATATCTCTTAAGAGAGAAGTTATGTCATGTACACCATTCAAACAATGTTTAAGATGGTGTAAACTTCTGAAAGATATTAACACTGGCAACAAGATTGTATTTTCTGATGTTAACAAGGGATTTTAGGGTAGGGGCAATAACAAACTATAGATTGGCTGTCTGCTAGTCATTCAATTCACAAAAAATGTTGTGTAGTTTTGGACTATATTTTGAATCTCAATCCACTTAAAATGTATTGACTCAGGAAGTACCATTAGTGTTGTATACAGTCAATATTTTTTATTCTTTCCTGTGCCAACACCAGTTGCTTTTGGTCTCCTTAGTATATCAAAGTGATAATACAATAAATAAATAGTAAAGACAAATTCAGCACACCCTCCTAGACAAAGCAAATGAGAACATGAGCAGCTCCACAGATATTCTCCTTCCTTTATTTTCCAGTCTTATCCTCCCATAACACACATTTAGAAAGGCTTCTAAATGCTTCTACTTCCTCTTTTTGGAAGAGTGGTGAAAAATGCTTACTTTCAGATCAATGACACAATGAATGTAAAAAATTATCCAGAATGTTATAAGTATTGAACTGTCACTCACTATTTTTTTGGTGGCAGCTAGAGTGGGAGGGAAAGGGAATGTGCAAAGATTCACAGGTGGAAAAAAAAAGTTCTCACAAGGATTAGTTAAGTAGACCTGGAGATATCTTTGTCTTTTTTCAACAGTCTTGCAATCCAGGCTAAAAATTTTTTTTCTAGTGTGAACTTGTGGGGAAAGCATGGGAAATTTTTATGATTTCCCCATGTTCATTTTTTACTATTTGAAGACATGAACAGTAACACTTTTATTCCTTAGTGAATTACTAGACAAATTATCTGTTACAATGAAATACCACTCCTCTCCTTAAAAAAATAAATGAAGTTGGTGTCTAGCCCAAGTGCCAATGGTACAAATGATGAAAATTAAACAAGTATTCAGTAAAGATGTTGGCACCAATTGTTTAAAATGTTATAAGAGTCTCTGTGTATTTATTACTTTTAAATAATCTATGCTCATTTATCTTGAAAGTATTTGTTTGATGTGATTCAAACAACTCAAGGAAGAAACCGCACACACACACACACACACACATATATATAAATATATATATATATATTTTTTGCAACTCTTTGTTCTTACTAAAAGAAACCTTCATTGATCATGGCTACTCCTTGGAAACTCATCCACAAAACCCCATGGAAATCAAGAAATAAAGTCAGGGAAATCAATTCCTTTGAAGATTCTATTCTTTCATATGTCTTATTTAAAAAAATAAAATTATTTTAATAAAGTAAAATTAAATTAAAATCAAAGTAAAATAAAACAACTTTTTAAAATTGAATTTGCAGCTGATTTGTTCTGTATTCTCAGTTTTGGGGGTCCTTTTGTTTTCTTCTTCTCTGGGTCTTTCACTTTGCCTCTCTTTTTTAGTCTCTATCTTTCTATCTTCAATGAATAACAAGATAACAGTACACACTTTACAATCCCCAAGCATACAAATATTCCTCTATTAAGCAGAAAAGTTCTCAGACAAAAGGTCCCTATTGAGGAGCATGGGACAGATGCTAACATATTTCTTTTCCAGCTGTGCTTTTTGGAACAATCTAAAGAGAAACCAAGTACAGCTGTGCCAAGTAATAATAAATATGAAGCACATAGTTCTTTTCTGTCTCTTTGGCCTTTTACATTGCATCATATGTGAATTATACAAAGATACATTGTGAAGCACCATCGATTCCACTATATTGAGGCCCAAAATGTATTACATAATTCTTTCTCCAAAATAATGACCTCGAAGCATGTTTTTAACATACAAAATTGTCGCTGCATTCTAGGGAAAAGGTTCAACATACCAAAGTGACACTCTAGTAAGCCTTATAAGTAAGCACTTTGGGACATTACTGAAAATGTTATTAGGATTTATTTTTGTGTGTGTTAGGCATGAATTCAAATGCCAAAATTGGATTTCATGCACAAACTTTAAACCAAAACACGTTATAACTCCCTCTGTTTTTCAGATCAAACATTTTTTCTCTGTCTATTTGTATAAAGACTATTTGATGCACATTTTTTGGTGAACTGTCAACGGAGAAGCATGGAAACAGATGTGCTTCTGCTAGTTTCATTGTTGGAGAAATGAGAGCAGCTGGTCAGTGCATATTGGGAGAGGCATTGTCTAAGCAAGATGCCTGGGTTGGATAAAGGGCTAGGCTGGAAGTCAGAAAACCTGGCAATAAGGATGAACCATCATATTCTGAAATTCATCAAACAAGGCCTTTGGGAACAATTCTTAAGCACTCTCTTTGGGGCCTCACTGATTCCTGGAGTAGAATCACAGAATTCAGAGTTGGGAAGAGACCAAAGGTCATCTAATATAACCCTCATATGATGCATAAATTCCTTCTTCCTTATGGACCTCCAATGATGGGCAACTCATTACCTCAAGAAGTATCCCTTTCCATTGTTTGGTTTGCTTTTAAATTTAGGATGTTCTTCCTTGTGTTAATTCAAAGTTTGCCTTATTGTAAATTCTACTCATTCTTCCTTAGTCCTGATGCCAAGTATAACTTACTCATACCTCTAACCCATAAAAACCTTTCATATATTTAAAGAAAATAATGTTTAATCTCCATGAGTACTATATTCTCCAAAGTATGTAATCCTATTTACTTCAACCATTTCTTGTGTAGCATTTGTTATAGATTTAGAGCCTAAAGAGAACTTTAGGGTTAAATGACTTGAGACTTAAGTCAAACAACATTTTATATAAAAGCCTGCCCCCACCAACCCAACTGATGCCTTCTTCCCTTTATTTTTATCACTATATATGTCATATCCCCCATTAGAATGTAAGATGCTTGAGGACAGTTTTTGTTTGCTTTTTCTTCATATCTCTAACACTTAGCAACCTTTCTGGCATTCATAGTAAGCACCTAAGAAAAGCTATTAGGTGGATAGACAAAGGTTACATTCCTACTAAAATTTTTAGCTGGAATTCAAACAGGTCCACCAACTGGAAATCCAATATAGTTCCCATTCTATCATGCTGCCTCAATCTCCTTTCAGCTAAGTGGCATAGTAAATAGGGTGCCAGAATCTGATGGAGGAAGACCTGAATTCAAATCTGATCACAGACAATTACTAGTTGTGTAAATGTAGGCAAATCACTTAGTTCTGTTTGCCTCAGTTTCCTTATCTATTAGATGAACTGGAGAAGGAAATAACAAATCATTCCAGTAACTGTCAAAAAAAAAATTGCAAGTTGGTTCTTGAAGAATTAGGCATGATGGAAAGGAATGAGCAACAAGCCTCACAAGAATGTTGTACAGATCAAATAAGAAAATATTTGTAAAGCACTAGGAGAATATTAAAAAAAAATTTATTCTTTCCCTCTCTCCATTCCTCTCCCTCATCGTCTTGGTTATTCTGCTCTACATGTATTCCTATTTTGTTTATGTATTATTTATCCTATTTATGTATTCCTATTTGCCAAAGAATAGTAGTTGTTAGTTAATATAATTGCAAAAATTCTATGGTATGAGTCATAAAGGAACCTGGAGAAATTAACATTGTCTTGGGATATAGGTAAAGATCATATGATAGTAGATTTAGAGCTAGATTGAAACTTAGAGGCTAGTGAGCCCAATTCTCATTTTATAGAAGAGTAAACTGAGGCCCATAGAGGTTAATTGGCATGCCTAGGATCATACAGCTAGTGTCTGAGGTCAGATTTGAATTCAAGTCTTCTTGAGCCTAAGTCTAACATTCTATCAAAAGTGGCAAAAACTTGTAAATAGGGAAATAGGAACATGCACACCATTTGAAGCATTGCTATTTAGATTGCTTAAAAAGATTGTCTAGTTAAACAAAACACCATATTTCAGGAAAAAAATAAAGAGAAAACTTGATTATAAAACCTTATGTTAAGACCCTATAAGAATATATGAACAAGGGAAAAATATACCCCCACGATAACATAATACACCTGAACAGGGGATAAATCCACTATTCAGAGCACATTTGGTGAAAGGAAAATAAATCAATGCATAAAGCACACTTTTCTTTTATGCCCTTAGAGACTTGACAGTAAACAGATGGGAAGGCCATATGCATTGAATCAGTCTTACATAGAGGAGAAAGTGTTTTTCTCTGTTGAATGTGTATATGTATATGAAGTTGGTAAATTTATCTCACAGATCCATTAAAGCCTCAAGAAGTCCTTTGCTCATATAATAATATCATGCTCACATGTGTCTGAAACTTTAGAACCAAAGTATCAGTTGGCCTGGTGAGCAGATAAAAATGTTTTCTAGTTTTCTGCTGATTGGTCTTGTCTTTGAGCTGTTCTAGGTGACAAGGTCCTTGAGATCCAGACCTCTTTTTTCTTTGTATCTCCTACAGTAGCTAACATAATAACCTGTGCAAATTAGGTTACTAAGAATCTTTTTTGTTGTGTCAATAAACTATAGAGGTATAACATCATTTTTTCCCCATACTGTTGGTAAACTTTTATTGAGATATGGAGTTCGAGGTAGGAGTAAACAACATCAAAAGAATCATGGAAAGGAAGAATTATATACTTAATGAATTAGTGCTTAGACATTTGGTTTCATCACTCTGGAGAATCCTTATATGCATATCTTTCCTTCTCCCCCCAAGTTTGCCTATGACACAGTGGTTCGTTATCTGAGGTCTGCCTTCACACACACACACACACATATATATGTATGTATGTATGTATGTATGTATATATAGAGAGAGAGACAGAGACAGAGACAGAGAGCACTTCAGTATAGTTTCCTTTAAAATATGATGAATTTTATTTTATGCATTAAAAACATTTTAAAGCAATTAAAACATTATTCTGAGGAGTCCAAAGGCTTCTCAGTCTGTCAAAACCATTCACAAGACAAAAGAATAAATATGCATATAAGTATTAGATGACCAAAATAAAATTTTGACAGGCTTTTTCCCCCCTTCTTCCCAAACATGATTTAGGCAAAAAATATCAAATATCAAAATATGAGAATGACTTGGGCATTACCTGGACCAATTAAATTAGAAGTTCATTCCCTACCCCTATTCCTTTAAATAAATATATTTTTTTAATACTTTGGTACCTCTGAGATGAGCTCTCACCACTGATGCATCCAGGAAAGATCCCTTGGCTAGAAAGGTTTATGCAGATATCTAGCAAGACTTCCTACGCAAATGCCTAAAAGTCTTAACAGTGTTTTATATGTGCCTGCTGTGTTCCTCTCTCATGCCTTTTCCTAGTGTATCTTACATAACTCCATCCATGGAGTAAGTCAGAAAATAAGTCCAGGGAAATAGGGCCACATAAGGATCCCTCACAGGCTCTTGAAGTTCTTGCCTGCAAGAGCAATTACAGAGAGTACATGCTGAACAAACCAGAATTTTTCTTGCTAGGTGAATTTTTCTGGTTGTACAAACTCAGCCCTTATGTCAATATTTGTTCTCATAACACTTCTGTGCTTCTCTTCCTCTCTCTTTCCTTTTTCATGTCTGGCCTTAAAAATGGCATTATTATTGGCTTGTGTGTGATCAGTCTTAGGCAAGAAGCAATGCAAACATGCTTTAGAAACTGTAGTCACTACTGTGTGACTGACATTGGAAGATCAGTCCAAATTCTACGGATGGAACAAAATGACAAATTAATCTCTGCTTGACAAGCGATTTTTTTTAACCTAAGTTATTTGATTTATAAATCATCATGGTAAGGGCTCAGAAATTAACATTTTTACTTTGTTGCTAAACTGAAAAATTCTTTAGGCTGCTTCTGTGGTCAAATAGCTGATAGGGACTAATCACTGTTTCTGCTTCTCTTTGGTAATCCAGAATACAAGGTAAAGAAAAGTCCTACCCACCAGTGAAGAACAGATTGGCTTTTCCTGTTACTAGCAAAGACTTTCTTGCAAGGAATGGAATTTGAAGTCCACATCCCTTGGTAAATCCACAATTTTTCTACCAGGAAGTTCTAGGACTTTATGTGAATTCTCCAAAGGTGATTGCTGCTGTTGTGGAGGAAGTCTGGGATTAAAGAGGAATTCCTTATAGATTGTAAGATCCATCAGAAATTTTCAGAGATAACATTGTGATGATTGAATTAAGCCCTAGAATACTGTACTCCTAAGAGATATCCATAAAGAGTTTAGTGGAAATATCCCAATGGGGAAAACCCAATGAACATATAGTATTTATCCTCTGGACTATTATGGGTAGGAGGGAACAAGCATTTATTAAATGCTTGCTATGAACCTTACAAATATTATCCCAATTGATCCTCAATCAAATTCTGCAAGGTAGGTATTATTATCAAAATTAGCAATTGAGGAAATTGAGGCAGGTAGAGGTTAAATTACATATCCAAGATGACACATCTAGTAAGTATATGAGGTCTAATTTGAACTCAAGTCTTCCTAATTCCGACCTAGCGCTCTCTTCACTGTACCAGGGAGATGACTCAAATAGGCAGCTGTTCTCTCACCTATCAGTGTGTGTGTGTGTGTGTGTGTGTGTGTGTGTGTGTGTGTATACACAAGTTATACAAACTCTGAAAATGAATAATGAGTTGGGTTCAGGAAGAGGACAAAGAGGTAAAGAGACTTACTTGCCTGTGGGAAATTGAATCCCTATTGAATCCCTCCTTTTTTTGAGCTATCTAATGATTCTAAGATTCTCCCAGAATCAAAGACAAACGTTAATATGAATTGTTTTCTAATATTCTGAAATAATGATAAGCCATAGAACATTAAAGTTTCAAAAGAATTAAATTTAAAGATCACTCATAGGGCAATGGACTATTTTGTCCATGCCACTATGACATGGTGGGCATAAGCAGACTACAACACATTACATAGAAAAAATGATGCCATCAAGGCAATGTATAACATTTGTTGTTTTTATTTTCAAATAAGTCTGTGGGGAAGAATGAGGGATAAAGAGTGTATTGGTATTTTTGCCCAGTCAAGAGAAAATGAGCATGGTCATCAGAACATTGGGTGGATCCTTTTTGGCCAATAAATGGTAAGTCACACTCAAGAGTCATATGGGATGGACAAATATAAATGACATACAGGTTTCATGGTTGGAAATAATACCACACATTTATATTTTAAAAGTCATTGGGATATTTGAATAAGCTCTAGGATCTGACTGACTGGCCTGTGAGAGGAGATGCATGACCTTTTCTTTGCACCCTTTGCTTTTTTAGTTTCTATTCCTGAAAGTAGCACAAAGCCCATCATTCGTATTTTTCACAAAGTGATGAAATATCAGTGCTAGAAGAGGTTTTGGAGGCCATTTCGTTCAACTTCTCACTTTATATAGGAGGAAGGAAAAGACCAGAGGGAAGAAGAGGCTTACCACAGAGCTAGTTAAGTAGAAGAGCAGAGACTCAATCTCAGGTCCTCCAACTCAGTGTCCACTGTTGATTTTAAAGGGTTTCATACTAGAAGGAAGCATTGGGGGGGAACTAAAATAATGAACTTTAGTATTTCAGAAATCTGTCCTTTGTAGATAAAAGGATGTTCTGCATCTATTCTGACCAAAACCTGACTATAATTTAGTAGATGGGAGAGTATAGTTGATTGGCTTTACAATAGCTAAAAAGACAATGAGGAGTCCTAGACAGGATTATCAGGGAGAGGCTGATGATTTTACAGTGGACAATAAAGGGAAGGATCCAGCCAAGGGCTGGGCTACCTTTGAAAGGACTTAGACACAAAGGGAGAAACTACCTGGACAAAAAGAAGGGTACTTCACACCTGATTAAGACTGCTAGCTCCACTTAAAGTACTTTAAGGTCTATTGTTAGTCTGATGTGAAGTTGGGATTTCCCTCCAGGAGAAATTCTCTCATGACAAGGTCAAGCCTGAGGTCTTCAACTTTCAAGCTAACTCATCTTGGGGGTTTTCAGATCCCACTTGGCTTCCAGTTTGGGGTTTTCTATATTCCAAGTTGACAGCTGGATACCCACTTGTTGAGTATGGTATGGTACAGATTCTTATTCAGGTACTGGTTGGATCAAATCGCCTTTCAGGTCTCCACTATAGGATATATCCATCTATGAATTTTGGACTGGTGCCAAATGAAGGCTGATAGTCTCTTTTCAAATCTCTAAAGTTGACCTTCTTAAATTTCCTCTTGCCCTCACTAAAAACACACACAATTAATAAAAGTCATTTTAATCCTTTTGGTAGCATTCCAAATCCCTCAGAGGAATAACATTCATTCAGTCCCAGGTAGAATAAAGATAGATTTCTGAGGAACTTCTAGACTGATAATCCCTACAGAAGCATCTCTAGGCTTCAGGCCAGAAAAATCAGGTTATATATCAAGTCCTGTAAAAGATAAAAGCTAGAACCTCTGTTAATATAAATAGAATGGGAATAATAAACTTCCCATAAATCTTTAATTTTGCTCAGTCACTATCATTCATAATTTCATAAAGATCATTTACTCTCCTTCAACCTAAGTCTAAATTTCTTCCTGGGTAAGGAAGAAGAATAGGAGCTGCTTGGGGGAAGCCTCCTGCATGCAGCATTAACATAATCTCTGAATTCTCCACTGAGTCAGAGCTTCAGAAAGCTGTACCAGCTCTTTCCAGTCAGGTGATAATTAGTGATGGTGTTCTAGAAGGAAAGGACTCTACTGAGAGTCAGCTATGGAACCTATAGCCAGCTCCTCCACAACTGAGCCATGTATGAACTTCTCTGGCCCCAGATTCTTCATTTATAAAATGAGAACTTTGGAAGTAGATGATTTGTAAGGACATATCTAATACTAAAATTCTATCAGCTAGAAAAATTTAGATCTGTTGGTTTTGCTGATGGGTACAAATTTATTTTTGAACTTGGCTAGATATTTGATGAATTTTTGTTTAATATTGCTTCATCTGATTAATTAAAATTTTGTTTTATCTGATCTGTAGAAGCTGTTATTAAAGTCATTGACATAAACAATATATGTCTCTTATGTCTCTTAAAAACTACGTTTCTTTAAAACTAAAGTAATCGAGAGATTCCTTTCAAGAATAAGTATAGAAGTATTCAAAAGTAAAGACTCTGACATTTATCTTCAACCATTAGGACTCCACCATGAGATGATTATAATCAACTGCATAATCTTCCTCTGAGAAGAGGAACAAAGGGATTGGTTTAGCTGTCTGAACCTTCACCTGGAAAATAAAGATATTAATACACATAGGACTTATTGTACCATTACTTTGATAGGGACAAATTGACAGTCTAAAAGAGTTCAAAAGGAACCATTGTAGTTCTGAAGGAATAAACTCCTATCCCATCTCTTTCTAACTCAGGTTATAGTTGAAGTAAGTGTTTCACCCTTTTAACCTTCCCCCTGAACCTGAGAATCAGAAAGACAAAACACAACAGTGGTGATTATATGGAGACATGGTTCTCTGAGCCTAATGCTAGGTCCTATGGGTAAGTTTCCATTTATGAAGACATACATGTCTACTAGGAAAGTGGCCTGAGGAAACTCTGGAAGGACATTGATATTATACCCTTATGGTCCTCATTAATCAGGTATCTATATAATTTGCTTTCCTACATTTCTTTAAACTTTGTTTTATTCTGATTTTAACTTTCTCGGTACAAAAAATAATCTATAGTTAACAATGAAATGTATTTTGGCTTGAATACATTCAGAAAGTGAAAGCAGAGAAGGCTTTGGTGCTGGAATTCACCACCATTTACTAGGGCAGAAAATCATATCTCTTATCAATAGCTAAGGAATTTCTCTTTAACTTGTGGACTTAGGAGTATTGTTATGCTATTATTTTATTAGTTTTAATGTTTGGATAAAAAAAAAAAACATCTCCCCAAAGGCAGAATTGAAGTTTCTTTTTTTTTTTTGCTTCTAGATTAAGAGGCAAACTATGAAGTCAAATCTAGCCTAAAGCCTTTTTGTATAGTTCTTGAGTTAAGAATGCTTGTCTTTTGCTATTTTTTAACTTCTTAAAAATTTTTTTATTGTATTTAAAATGTTCAAAAAAGCATTCTTAGGACCCAAGTGGTAAAAAAGCAGGTGGTAGACTGGATCTTTCCATGGCTTCTGCTCCAGATAAATAAACCTAATATTAAAAGGGCTGTGGTCAATGAAGTAATTAAATTTTTCATCTCAACTAGAGCAAAGGGTAGGGGGGAAAGGAAGAAAACCTCTAAGCAACCCCATTTATGCAAAAGAACCAGCATGAACAGAAAGGAAATCCTTGAAGAAAGCTTTCCCTCTGAATGAAGATAGAAGTGATCTGGGAGGATTTAGCTCTGCCCCCTTTTAATGCCTTTTGATATCATTTCAATTCTTTCCTGCTCACCTGACAACATTCAGTTGCAATTGTCATTTGTTCAACTGATAACCTCAATATCAGGCCTATAAGATCTAGCACTGGAAGGGACCTTAAAGGCCATCCAATGCAACTACTTCATTTTATAGATAAAAAGACCAGGGAATTTACAAGTCTTGGTCAAGGTCATATAAATAGTAAGCTTCATGCAGAGGATTTGATTCAAGATTTATTGACTAGAGAGCCTTCAGTCTTTTCATTATGCCATGCTGGTCCCACTCTATTCTAGGAATTAGGAAGTCCTGGGTTCAAATCTCACTTCTGATTTTTATTAGCTTTGTGACCCTGGATAACTCTTGTAACTTTTCCAAGTTTAAATTTCCATTAAATGGGGGGAGAAATAGCACTAACATCATGGAGTTATTGAAAGTATAAAATGAGATAATATATGAAAAACACTTTGAAAAAAATCTTAAATCTATCAAAAAGTGAGTTTTATGTACTTGGGACAACTTGATAGGATCCATAGAATATAAGCTCCTTGAGGACAGGGACTCTTTACTATTTTTCTTTGTATCCCAGACAACTAGTACCACATGGGCAGTTAATAAATGTTTGTTGATTGATTAATTGACTTAACTAGTAAGCTATCACCAGTTGTATGTCTACTCATATTTATAAGATCTCTTCAATAAAGTAATTGGGCAGGGTGGAACATGACACTGTGAAACATGAGAAATTTTGTTTCTTGCTTAAATTTTTATCCTGACTTGCTGCTGATTACTGGAGCCACTTAATAAACAACATGACTATGGAGCAGAACTATTTGTGAAGCTCACTGGTCATGTTTGGGCATAGTTTACTTCTTCACATTTGGCATGAATTAAATTGTCATTTGACAACTACAGTGCAACTAATGCCAATGTCCTAAATTTAGATTTTCAGAAAAGAATTCCTTTTTCACTCCCATCTCTTGATGAAAAATTTAGGATTTCAGAAGACATTTCCGTGAAAACATATTGCTGGTACATTTAAAATCTCTCATGCTTTACTTTGAAAACAGGTTTATTTTTAATTAGAGATTCATATTTATCACCAAAAGTTCATTTTAGTGCTCACATGTATCATGTAAGTATATGGAAAAAATTTAGAAAGGAAATATTTTCCTAACTGCAGTTGTTTGGTAGTGACCAGATTATGTGAATATTTAGATGCTCTAAAAGATTTTTCATCTCAATATTATAAACAATCCTTCTATCATTATAGTTCTTAACTCTTCCACATCTTAGTTAAATGTTTTATGAGTTGCTATAAACAAACAAACAATTCACCACTAGATGACCAGCCTTTTAGTGATAAGGCCCTCTTCACTCAGTCAGGATGGTCATTGGTGAGTGAAATGAGCACTGGCTTTGGATCAGAGTTGACCTAAAATCCTGCTCACTGATGCTCACAACCTTAGGCAAATCATTTAATCTTCTTGAACCTCTCTCCCTTCATCCCTTTCTTTCTCCCTTCCTTACTTCCTCTTATTCTTCATTTCTTTCATTCTTTTTCTTTCTCTCCTTTCTTTTCCTTCTTTCTCTCTTTCCTTCTTTCCCTCTCCCCATATATATTATATACAAATGTATATATAATTATATGTATATTCCATTCTAGTTCTACCATTTTATATTTCATATTAAATGATAGAACCAGGCAAAGGGATTATAGATGGAAAGGGTCTTTGCTCTAGAGTCAAGATGCTTAGGCTATCTCTAATGTTTACTGAATGATCTTGGATAAGTCTGAAAGCTTTCCATCTCAGCAAAGCCTTTGAGAACCCAGAGTCATCTTGATATTATCAGAGGACTTCAATGCAGAATAGTTCAAATATGCCAAAGTCATGTTTTAATAGCAATAAAGCTAGAGCATGACCCAATCTCTTTGTAGACACATCAATCACTGGAAAGGGAATGAAAAAAGGTGGGATTTATGCTTATTTTCCTCCTGACTCAGAGCATGTGTTGACTGAAACTATTTAATCCCTAGACCCCATTTAACATTATAGATACTCCATCTGTAAAATATGAGAAATGCTTACAAATTGACAAGTTATTGGGGTTTTGTGTGGACATATAAGGAAACATTCATCATACATTTTCAGGTCCTGAGATGAAAGAGTGCATATAAATATAGTAAAATGTGTGACTAAAGGTAATTATCATTTAACTAGAAAATGACTTAGCAACACTTAGCATATTTGAGACTTTTATTAGATTTATCATCCAAAATGCCTGAAGTAGGAAAAATGAATTTAAGGATTGTTTAAGGATTTTAAAATATTAAAAAAATAGATCTCTATATTTTTTATTGTATGTTTTTGTCTCTCAGGAAAATTAATACTCAGTGTATATCTACATAACTAGGAAAACAAATTCTTAAATTATTCATATCCAAAAATTCATGTCTCCATTTTGAGTATATTAAGTGACATATTTTATAAGAAATTCATTTAGAAAGGCATCACATTATGCTAATTATAACCTTTAAGGACAAAAAAAGAGGATATAGAGACAATAATTGAATGGTTACTCTAATCACAGCAGAAAATAGAACAAAATCTTTATCAACTAGGGCATTTAAATTAACCCTTTAATTAATTTTCTTTCAATTCCTTAAATTTCAGAAGTTTTCCAGTGTGCTTTCAGTTTAAAGAAAATATTTTATTATTTTTTAGTAAAATCTTTATTAATGAAGAAGAGCAATAAGGACTAGAAATTATACTTAAGTAACTTGCTCCACATCACACAGCAAGAATGTGTCTGAAGTCAGATTTGAACCCATATCATCCAAATTCCAGGCCTGGCACTCTAGCTATTGTACTACCTAGATGCTTCAAGAAAATATATTTTAGGAGAAAAAATAAGAAGTTGAAAAAAATTATGACAAATTTTGCCATAACTTGACTTCAAAAATAGAAGGACCTGTTAAAAATTTACATTGACAATGTTAAGTTCACAATAAGGGATGGTTAAAGGATAAAAAAAAGACAAATTTTCCAAAGAGAAAGTTCAAATTCCTAAAAAATATTTTGGAAAATACTCAATCTAACTAATTGTTAAAGAAATATAACTTCAAACAACTTTGAGAAAACACCTCACATAAAGCAAATAGGCAAAAATAAAAAAACAATGAAACTGAATGTTTTTGGAGCAACAGGCATACTCATTCATTCCTGGAGGAATGGCAAACTTGTCAAATTTTGTGGAGAGCAAACCAGTAGTATACCAGTAAATGTTACTGAAAGTGACATCGGAATTCCTTTCTTGGCAATATTCCTTGAGATCATTGGTTTTAAAATGAACTATTGGTTGTAATAATTTTGCATTATTTGTAAATGCAAAAACCAAAACCTGGGAAGAACTTAAATGTCTGATACTAGGGGAATGATTATAATGAAATTTGGAAAGAATATTATGATATATGTGAAGATTGGATTTAGCTATCTCCTAATTGTAACAATGAAGATACTTAGCTCTTCCTTTATTGTGAAGATTGAATTGTAATCCACAATGTATTTTTAGACTTTAATTCCCCAAAAGGTGATAACTCAGTATTTTAAGTACATCTACCCATTTTAACCACAAAAAGGTGTTAAGTAACTAAGATAAGTAAAAAAGGTGAACTTACCAAAAAAGGTGTTAAGTAGCCCAAAAATATATAATCTAATCAAAGAAGGTGAGAACTAAAGAGTGAGCAGTCCTAGAGAAAAGCTTCTGTTGTGATTGGTAGACATGAAAATTTAGGGGAGGTGACACAAGAGAAAAAAGATCTTTAAAAAGAGGATCAGAGGCTAGAAGGGATTCATTTGATTTGAGTTTCGAGTTGGAGAAAGATCTATGATTCAGTTTTGGACTCCAAGGAGAGGCTAGAAGACAGACACATGAGGAGCAACCAGAAGACAGACACCCAGACTTCTTTCCTTTTAGACTGTCACCATTGGTGAATGGAAGGCTGTCTTAGTGACTCTGCTTTTCTCTTCCCCTGGCTGGGGCTTAGAAATTCTAATTGATCTAAGAAGTCAGAGTTTTCTCTTTCTCTCTCATGCCTTAATATCTTCCTTCTATTGTAAATATTATAAATAAAGTACTATAAATTCCATTTACTTTTGTAATTCATTTTGGGATTTTAGAAATTCAATCCCTGGTGAACACCTATATAAATATTCAGAGTCCAACCACAATTGATTTTAACATATAATAAAAAAGGAAAATAAAGAAAGAGTTCTCTAACAAATTGTGTAAAAAGTGAGAGAATGTACAAAGAAAAGTTCTAATGGACATAGGCTGGAGCTACTGAAGTATTTTTGATAGTTTGTAGATTACAATTAATTTGTCTCAAAGTAAACAGTTAAAAAGTAAGTTTAATTAATCAAACTGATATTTACTATTGCTTACAATAAACAACTTTGAAAGAAAAAAAAAACCCAATTTTTCTTTTCATGGAAAAAAGAGTTTTGCTTTTGGACTAGATTTAATCTGAATGCTAAGAGACATAAGAGATAAGAATCACTTGTCTAATTAATACACCCTTAAGGCTTTCTCAGGTTAGATTTTAAGATATATTTCAATGATAATGGTGCTTTATTATTTTCAGAATCCCCTTTTATTTCTTGTATGTTTATTTAACTGTTTAAATATCAACTCTCATTGATTTCTCAAACTTTCTACTTCTTTCACTTTGGGAAGCTTTCCTTTGAATTTTTCTTTTCTTTTCAGATTTATTATGATTAACTCAAATCATCAGTCACCTTAAACTCTGTGATTTTTTTCCTCATTTGCTTTTGAAGTCTCTTTAAAAATGTGAAAACACTGGGATTTACCATATGATTACTTGATTGAAGATCTATGGTTAGTAAAATGCTGAACTTCTCAAATTATTTTTGAATTTAATCTATGTAATTGTGAATGACTAAAAGCCTATTTCCTTTGGTCAGGTTACTGTATTCATGAAGAGGTGTCTTCTTTCTCAATCACTGTATTATAAAAACAGACATTTTCTCAAAAACTCGGTAATGCAAACAAACTAATCCCTAATCATACTAGTGAAGTGATGTAATACTTACTTTATGTTTTATAAAATCAAATCTTTTCTATTCCAGTGAGCCAGAATAAATAGCTTAAGTATTTCTTATAGTAGTGTATCAGCAAATTCAAGGTCTCCCAAGCAAAACTTAGAAAATATGGCTAGCCTATTATCACCAAAAATACCATTATCATACTTTATTAAGAACTCTTTCTCAGAACCCCATAAGTTCTTGAGCGTCTATTTGGGAGCCTGCTCTCTTTCAAACATGATAACTTTAATAAAATTCCATGAGCATAGTTTCTTTTTTTAGAGGGTTTTTAACATCATCTATGTCACTGAATTAACTCTTTCCTCAATCTACCTTGTGAGTTTTACTTCCTTACTAGAAGCCAAATAGTGCATAGGAAAGGGCACTGGACCTGGAGTCAGGAAGATCTGAGTTCTAATCTCCCCTCAGATACTTATTAGATATGTGAGACCAGGCAAGTCACTAAAATTACATCACCATTAGTTTCCTCAACATTAAAATTAACGTAATAATAATTAACTCATCAGGTTGTTGTGAGGATCAAATAAGAAAATATTTGTAGTTAGCACAGTGCCTGGCACATAGTAAGGGCTTAATGAATGCTTGTTCCCTTTTTTGTTCATAGAAAATAGTGTTAAAAAAAAGTTCAGCAAAACCAGCCAATAAATGGACTCTGTTCAAAAGCATATTCAGATTTCCACAAATTGTCCCGGCCTCTTCAATGACAGAAGCAAAAGATTATCTTTCGATTCTTCCCTCAATATGTTTGGCCATTACAATTATACAGAGTTCAGATAGATTTTATTTTTATTCCTATTGTAATCAGTATGAATATTGTTTTCCCTAATTCTAAACAGTTCAATCTGTGTCATATAATAGAAATCTTTGTATTCTCTAAATGCTTCATATTTCACTTCTTTTTTTATTTTAGATGTGGTATTCTACACATTGTATGCTACATATATTCCCTTACAATAATACTATACACATTTCATGATATTTGGGCACCATATTTTGCTTAGGCCTTCCTCAAGTAAAGAATGCCTACTTGATTTCCAGTCCCTTCCAGTAACAAAAGTGCTGCTTTCAATATGTTGGCACATGTAGGAATTTTCTGTGGTTTACTTGCTTTGGGAAATTATCAAGCTTTGAGATCACTTGGTCAAAGGGCACAGACTTTCCAGTCACTTATCAATCACATTTCATTTTCCAATGTGAATCTGAAAATAAGACTATCAAATGGAAGTCTTCATCAACAAGGTTTCCCTCTTCATTTTGTATCCTTCATTGGATTTCCTTCATCATAACAGCATATTTTTTGTTGATGCATAAAGCCTTGTTTTATTCCTTACTTAATATTAATGATCAAGTATTCACTAGACAAAATTATAACTATTGTTACAAATTACTATATGCTAATTCCATCAAACTCTGTAATATTATAAAACCTCTGACTGAGGAAAAAAACCACTAACATATTGAGATTCTAAAGCTTCTATGCAACCATCCAGACAAAAGCAGCAACAATAACAGCAACAAAAATAACAAGTCAATACGTAGCCAAATATGACATATATACATAA
Source organism: Monodelphis domestica (assembly GCF_027887165.1). Lineage (NCBI taxonomy): Eukaryota > Metazoa > Chordata > Mammalia > Didelphimorphia > Didelphidae > Monodelphis > Monodelphis domestica. The sequence goes on from NC_077228.1 coordinate 391,895,496, forward strand.
ATAATCTATTGAAACAAAACAAGTGCCTTCAATAGGATGGCATTATATATTGAGAAGCAGCCTTGAAGCCAAAAAGACCTGAGTTCAAGTCCAGCCTCTAACACATAATTACTAAATGAACTTGTGCAAATTATTAACTTATCAATAGTCTATGGAAATTGCTAAAAACTACAAAGAGAGTATCTACCTATATTAGTAGAAGGCATTTCCTCATCTAGGAATTCTTTATACTAGTGAAATACAAGTCTATGTCATTTCTTGGAAGATATTTTGTATGAATAATGAAGTGGTCCTAGAACTGAAATGTTATTGATTATCTTTGAAAAATTTATCTTTTAATTATACTAAGTGCCTCCTTGAGACAAAGGCTCATATTTTAAAAACAATATTCTTCTAGTGTAATTCTCACAAATCATGGAATACTAGAGGCACTATAGAATTAAAATTGAGGGTGGCACAAAGTACATCAGAATCATTTATAAACATTAGTAGGTTGAAAGACCTTATGAAACAATAATGGCACAAGAGAAGAAGACCAAAAGGATGTGTGTATATGCAGAATAGAAGTGAATCAGTCATACATTGAGATAGAGGGATTATCAATGGATACCTTTCATGTTCCATCATTCTTATGAATTCACACAAAGTTAAGAGACCTAGAAAAATACTATAAGAACACTGGTTGAAATCCTTTGAAAAATGCATGTGAGAATGTGGATAAGAAATATCCAGGATGGGCAACCCTGAATGGGATGTGATATGCCATCATGAGAAGGAGTATTGAAAGGATTACAATCTATCAAAATACATTTCAATGTCTAATATGATAACAGTAATATTATATATGAGATGACAAAAATATCTAAAATATACAAATAGTTTAAATGTTTATATGTAGTATTTAGCCCAGATTTTTTTTCAAAAGTGGCAACTTACAAATGAGAGATTGTCTTAATTAATTCACAAGATCATCTTTCTAGTGGTTTAAAAAAGCAACTCATCCTTTCAATTTCAGAAGGAAAAAAGATGGGAGTGGTACTCTCAATTATGTTGTTTTGTGATTTGACTGCGCCATTATAGATTCTACTCCAATATTTCATTTTAAGTCTTTATGAATCTTTATTCTTTTATATTTCTTGTAAACAACCAATTCCTGGGTTTTGCTTTTTAATCTATTCTGTCACTATGTTATTCTATTGTTTTAGTCATGTATGTATGGCTCTTTGTGACCTCATTTGGAGTTTTCTAGGCAGAGATTCTAGAGTGGTTTACCATTTTCTTCTCCACCTCATTTTATAGATGGGGAACTGAGACAAACAGGATTAAGTGACTTGCCTGGGGTCATACAGCTGGTAAATTTCGGAGGCCAGATTTGAACTCAGGAAGATGACTCCACGACTAGTGCTCTATTCACTGTGCAACCTAGCCATCCCTATCTTTCAACTATCTGCCATTTTATAAGTGAACTGATCCCATTCATGGGAGAAGCAAAGTGGCACAGTAGTTTTCTTTCCTCTGTAAAATGAGCTTAATAAAAAAAAAAGGCAAACCACCCCCAGTACCATTGCTAAGAAACCCCCAAACAGAAAAATGAATATTTGAACATGCCTAAAATGACTAAAATTATTGTAAAACAGCAACAAATGATCCCATTAATATTCATGCTTATGATTTTTACATGGATTTTCTCCTCCATGTTAAAATATTTTTCCCTTTCCTCCTTTCCCAGTCTCCTGATATTATTACTTCCATGAGTTCATGCTTCTTTTTAGATTCCTCTATACATATTCCCTTTTCCAACCTGGTTCCTCACTTTACTGTACTTTTTCTTTATATTATTTTATTCATCAAATAATATAAAACCATCACCATAAAACATCCTTTTATAGGCTGTATAATGAAGGCAATTGTGTCTGCTTGGGAGAAGTCTGGAAGCTAGGTTAAGTTCTGGAAAGATAAGCTCATGTATCTGTAGCCTAAATCTACTCCTTTCCCCTATCTCTGTGGTTGGAATAATCTTTTCACCTAATCAAATGGTTTTCACTATTAAGATAGCTGACAGCTCTCTATGTACTTGAGCCAATATAGGGAGATGTGGAAACAGACTACAATATCACCAGCCATCCACACAATAGGGATGAATAAAAATGTATATTTTTAAAAAAGATAAAAACCCATCCCAAATTAAACTCTGTCTACCTTGCCATGAAAATCTAGGCTCTGATTAAACTTGGTCAGGTTGATGTATACCCCAGATACTATTGATTGTTCAGTCTAATCCACAAAAGAATATTCAAAGAAACTAATAAATACCTTTTCCCACCATCTCCTGGTCTACAATAAGCACCCCATGGCAGACATCTGAATGACCCAATACTTGAATGGCTTCCTAGTGTGTATAAAGGGTAAGTACTTGGCAAGAGTTTCTTGAAGCCCTAGATAGGATGCTTTTAGGGGTTGATCATAGGTGGAAAATTCAAATCACAAAAAGAATACTATTCTTTTTCCTGTTTCACAATATTCTTCAACCTCACCCCTATACATATAATCATAACAGAATAACATTTTCCTCTAGAATAATATTCTCCTCAAATATATGAAATATTAGCTTTCTTCTCCCTTTCCTGTTTTTTTTCCATTATTTCTTTTATTGTTGTTACTAGGATTGATTAAACATGCAAGTCAATAATTTGACTTTTACGCTTTTGTAAACTTAGAGACATTGGAAATCCAAGGAGAAGAAAATTTCTTATTCTTATTTCAAGAATCATCACATAAACCTTTTGAACCATTTACAGTTCATCTTTCATTGGTGGTCTTTGACTTTCAGTCACTTTCCAAACTTTCTGAAGAAAAAAAAAGCTTAGAAATGGTCATTTCTGAAAAAAAAATCTATTCTCTCCTCTCACTCTCCTCCTTCATAGGGTTATACTTAATTTTGGTAGTATATTATTCTTGATTTCAAGCCAAATCTTTTTCACTATATCATAGTCAATCTTTTTTTTTTCTTTTCTTACATTTGCTACATAGCTCTAAATTGATTTCTTGGTATCTGACCCATTTTAATAGCTGTTTATGGTATTTTTCTTTGATATGGAATGTCTGGAAGGTGGCCATCATATTTCTGCAAATTTTGTATAAGAAGTTTCTGTTGGAGTGTGGAGAGGTCTGCTAAGTACTATTAGATGCTATTGTAAGGGGTAACTTTAGGGGGGTTTGACTAATATATTATCCTTATGGTTGCCAGGGATTAATTCAAATCCCAATAAAAATACTCAAGTCAGTTTGGGAATTTTTATGGTGCTTTAATTAATATAGAGGGAAGGAATTAAGAAGAGAGAGGGTAAAGGGTATAATATTTCTCTGGCCTATCCGGAGCCAAGGGGAGTTCAGAGACCTTCCAGCCATGAGGCCTCCTCTGAGATGAGGGGCCTCCTAGGAGGATGGTAGGATGGTATTTTTAGGAAAGGTAAAGGAAAAAAAATGTATCAGTCTAAACTCTGAGAGAGCTCAGGGAAGATGCCTCACCTGAACCACATTACTAAGCTTCTCCCAGTCACCACATCAAGGACTCTTTCCACCAAAAGAGCCTGGAGAGAGGAAGTGACGTGAAATATAGAGACCATTTTTTACATCACTTCCTGTGTCTCACATGTACCAATGGTAGTTTAAGCTTGACTTAAGACAGCCTGAGGGTCTGTCAGTTGTTTCTGATTTGTCATTTGCTAGCACATGTCTGTCATGAGCCATCCTTCTCAACACTTTATCCTTAAGTAGGGGTGTAGACATTCCTATTTGTTAGACTAAGTGGGGTGGAATAAATCTAAAATTCACACTATGAACCTATACTTTGTCCTCTAGTTCTTTTTTTTTAATTTTTTTTTCAAATTACATAGTACAATATTTGATAATTGTTTTATTACTTTTTTCAATCCATGTTCTCTCTCTCCCTCCTTCACCTCCTCCTACTCAAAATGATAGGTAATATAATATAATTTGCACTTGTGTAAAATAGATATTTCCATATTCATCATGTGAAAAAGATGCATATTACTTACACTAGAGAAAAAGCCATGAAGGAATAAAAGGAAGAATAGTGTGTTTCAATATGCTTTAAATCTCTGTCTATTTTTTCTAAGATGATGGGTATCCTTTTTCATCATGGGTCCCTCAGAGTTGTCCTGGAGCCTTCCTTCCCTTGTTGATAATAGTTGCCATTCACAGTTGATCATCAAACATTGCTGTTACTGTGGACACTCTTCTGGATCTGTTCAATTCATTTTGCCTCACCTCATAGAATCCTTTCCAGGCTTTTTTTTTTTTTGGTGATCATCTTTTATTTGTCATTTCTTATGATACAATAATATTCCATTACAAACATATACCAGAACTTGTTGAGCCATCCTCAATTGATGAACTCGGCAGTTTTTTCTTATAATTTCTTGAAATGTCACATTCAGATTTGTTGCTTTATCATATTCCCTTGTGATACTGATTATTTTAAAATTTGTTTTCCATTCCCCATTTTTATAAATAATTTTTTCATATAACTTCTTCATTTATTCTTACAGTATTTTCTAAATGAAGTTACTATGATGTTACTATTATGTCTATGAACGTATGAGTTCTATTTTAGATTTTAAAGGTTTTCTAGTATTTTTCTAATGTCTCCAATTTTTCTGATCCAATTTTTTATTTTTTTGCTTATCTCTTCCTTCAAGTCTCTATTTAGGTTTTCTAACCTCCCTTGGAGTCTTATAACAGTTTCATATTCAGTTCTGGGATATTATAGATGCATTGTCTTCTGGTATATTTCTTCTTTTATCCCATAGTATTTCATTGTATCAAGAATATTTTTCCTGGTTATTTTCAATGCCTTTTCAATGCAAAAATTCTAATTAATAAGGGGCATATAATTATAAATGTGAAGAAATTTTACTAGAAATTATTGGTGAAATCCTTTGGTGACTTTTCTTTCTTACCTATACATAGTTTTAAACATTATTTGAAGCGGTGCTACTGTATCTACTATTCTGAGAGAAGAGTCCACAGTGAGAAACCCCAAATATAGAGGATGAGGAATGATGTACTCTGTCAAGGTTTATAGGGGCTTTTAGAAAGATCTTCTCTATTTTATGCTTGAATAAGCTTTCTTGACCATTCAGCCATTTACAAGGAGCCAGGTGTTAGAACAAATAGTGCAGTCTTGGATGGTTTTTTCCTTTTAATTTACTGTGAGTGACCTTGCATGAATTTCTTTTCTTTCTCCTATTTTGATTTTTCCCCCTTTTTTGTCATATTTCTTATCTTTTTTGAGGGGTTCAGTGGCATGATTTGATGAGAATCTCTAAATTCACCAATTCATTCATTTGTCTAATTATTTGAGCTCTCTTAGGAAAACCCTTTTTAGGAACTCTTGGGGTAAATTCCTCTAAAAATCTATTGCTGGAAAATCAGACTAACAGAAAGAGTCACAGCGTTACATCTACAGAACTCCTTAGAAGTCCAACTCTAATTCCTTCATTTTACAAAAGAGGGGACTGAACCTCAAAGAGATGAAGTAATTTTTCCATGTCACAAAATTGATAAGTAACAGAATTGGTATTCAAATCCAAAGCTCTTGACTCAGAAATCAGTGGTATTTTCTAGTGGACCATACAGCTGAGTCCTATCCATGAAGTACTTCATTCTAGGGCCTTTGTGAACAAATAAACACATATTCTATATTCAGCCTTACCTTTCCAGACATATAAAATTGCTCTAAGGATCTGAAAATCAGTAGTTATTCTACATAAGAACACTTACTTCCTTGCATTTATAAACCATGTGACCTTGGGTAGGTCATTTCAATTCTTTGGGTCTCAGTGTCCTTTTCTGCAAAGTTATAAGTCTAGATGATCTCTAAGGTGCCTTTTATGGTTTCATGAATGAAGATTCAGGCATGCTTTTAGGGTTCTTCAGTTATTCCACTGTTAATCTCCCTACTTCTAATATTGGAGTGCAAAAACTGTAAGGGTTTTCCTTAGCTTTAGGTCTGCTAAGAAATGGTTGGTATGAAATCTCTCATCTAAAACACAGTACACTGTACTGACATAAAAGTTTCAATAGCCTAAGGTGCTGAATTGTATATGAAATAAAGCCAATTATTTTTACTTCAATTTTTTTCTTGTCAATTTCTTATCCCCAAACTTATGCAGATATAGTCCCAGTGGAAAATAGAAATAATGTTGCACCTCAGAATCTCTCTTATCAAGAAAAATCACTTCAGATTTTCACTAAGTCAAAACCCAAAGATGTGGTTTATATCTATGCCACTCCTGAACTATGAATAAGTCAAAATCCCAAATTAGTTCAGTGTCAGTTCTCACTAAACAGTACTGGTGACAACACCTCCTTTCTGCCCTCCAATAAAAATGCCCTTTGTCTAGATAACATTTAAAACAACTACTAGCACCTTTGCCTAGATAAAGATTCTAATAATAGTTGGTTGGTGTGACTCTATTTCTCTCCAGAACAATTGAGAAAACATAAGTATCAAAGAGTCAGAAAATGATAAAAGTAATACAGAAACAAGATTCTTTGGTTTTCTTCTCAATTAGGGGCATAAAATCTGGACTTGAGACACATTAGGCTGTTTGAGGAAAAATCATGAGATATCCTATATATAAAATTTAATGGTAACTATTAAAGATAAATTATAAATCTTAATAATGGATTATTTTCCTTAGTAATGTAGACTAAGTCATATGTTCTTATTGAAGTGAAAACCAAATTACAGAAGTGAAAGACACTTAATGGATTTTGACAAGTAAAAGTTAAAATAACTGAGGACACAAAGGTTTGAGCTTCCAGGCATATTGATTTATTAAGCAATATATACTAATTGCATAACAAATTGAAATCAGGTCTCAGCTTAGTACTGAATCCTGACTATAAGAAGAGAGAGATTTTTATGCATTTAAAAGAAAACAATGAATAAAGTATAAACCACAATACAAAATTAGGTCATTTAATTTCTAATTGGATAGATTTTTCAAATTGGAAGAGAAAAAGTAGGTTTTGAGTTATTTCCTTTCCCAGAATTGGGACATGCTAATTTTTTGCTTTTTATAGAATAATAGATACCTCATAATATCTATTTTCTCATGAAATATTTGCAGAAAAACAAAATGGAACATAATAAAACATGGCAGCACAAGATGGAGTAATTGTTCATGAGATAGTATCTGATTGGTTCTCTTGATTCTCCTACCAAGCCAGTGCCATTTTGTAACTGACTTTTAGTTTATTTCTTCAGGATAATGTTGTCTACATTACCAAGTTAAGGCTATAGTGGACCAATCTCTAATATCTTCAATTCTCCTTTGTAAATGAAGAATTTTATAAGAAACACTTGCAAACTGACACCTCTTGTTTTCTAAAGTAGCCAACTTCATATCAGTAATTTCTCATATTTCTAATCCTCCAGCTCTTCAGTAGTTTTAGTAGAAAATCCTTTACAATATCCACAAGGTCCACAAGTAAATGCACCATATATTATCATTATTACCACCTTTAGCAAAAACTTTTTTTGGCTCAAAGCCTTACAAACAAGGGACAAGCTTCAAGAAATAGCTATAAAGAGTAGTTCAAAGCACTTTTCCATCTTGGTTCATGCTTAGTTAGCCTCATCAAAAAGAGGTGGAAAATGTTAACTTACTTTTTCCAAGGTGTCTCGGTGTGTTAGTGAAACAAGTTAACTCCTGTTATCAAAGAAGAACTTTAGAATGTCAGCAGGGAAAGTCATGGTAATCCCTTACTATGTGGAAAAACTTCTGGGAAAGACTTAGGCTTTGTAGAAAACAATCAATTCCCCTCCTTATAGGTACTCAAATATCTTTTATGCACATGTTTTAGGCTGATTCATGCACTTCACTCTCCCCAGTGACTCAATACACATGGACTTGAAGGAGAAAGTATTTAGAGTGACTACATATACCAAAAGACTGGAGGAACATCAAGGATAAATGTATCCCAAGGTAAAGAGGTATAATTGTCATTGTTCCTGGGACTTGAACAAATATGAAAAATTTGAAGGTTATTTCCACCTTATTTTCTGCTCCAACAAAGTGATAATAACATATAAGACCATCTTTTTTTTCACTATAATCACTAAAACTGGAATCTCAAACCAGTAAATTGAAATTTCCAAGTTATACCTAGTTGAACTCCAAGAATTTCATTACTACCACATCATGCTTAGTGATTCAATATTAGTATGACACATCTTCCTATTCTCTCCCTACAGTGCCTCTATAAAGCTTACAAGAGCAAAAATAAATTCTCAAGAAAAGATTCAAGACTATACCAAAGTCTTTTATCAACAATCATTTTGCTCCAACTGCTTAATACCAAAGCACATTATATTGATATTGTACTATAATCATAGATTTGAATTATTTAATTAAATATTAATCAAAGAAGTTTCTTCCTCTTCTTTCATTCATTCAATCATTCATTCAATAACAATCTGTTAAATTCCTAAACCATTTAAAGTGTTCTGATAGTTATTAAGGGAGAAACAGAGGAAAAGAAATTCTGCCTTTTTGAGGTTTAGTGTCATGTGTCAGAGATATGATCTAAATAATTTGATAGAACGGTATTGTAACAAAACAAATGAATATATTAGGAACTTGAGCTATGTACTACTACTTACACTCAAGGAAAGAAATCTGCCTTTTTAGTTAATTCAGCTAACTTCTCTAAATTCCAATGTTTCATCATAGCTTATGGGTGATCTGGAGTTCTGAAGTAAGGATAGCAGAGGATAAGCTCTAACAGTTTCAGTCATTCTTCTAAGGATTTCAGACAATATCTGCTTAGGGAGTATAGAATGGATAATCACCAGGAGAATGATCATTTGGTGACAATTTTTTTGCACATGGCAACTCATGAAATACAGAAAAATTCAAAATGGCCCTTAATCTTATGTGGTCCCACTTTGCATATGCAGTGGCAATGGTAAAATCATGGAAAGAAGGACAAGAGAGTGTTAAAAATCATATAATATTTAGACTTTATATAAACATTAACTTAATTGTTAGACTACAATTTCACATAGGACAACCAAATGGAGATTTTGAGGCACCAAATCATTTTATATTGGATTACTGTTTAAAAAAAGAAGCCAGAGGACAAAAGGAAATTTCAGGTAAATGAAATAATGACTCCTAATTTCTGCCTGAAGAGACAAAGGAGTTGCAAGGGTTGGTTCTCTCATATTTTCAAAGGCAATAGGAAGCATCATTTAATGGGATATCAAATAAATTCATTTTGTAGTATTCATGATGATTATTTAAAAAGAGCTACCATAAATGAAAAACAATCTGTACTTTAATATTTGGTGACATCAGTACAAAGTTAGGTATGGGACAGGATGGCAAAAAAGAAATCGGAAAAAATGGTACAGGATGGTTCTTATAAATTATACAAAAGATTCACACCAAAAATATTAGGGATACTCTCTTGAAAAAGTGCATCAGGGAATTACACAATTTCATTTGGAAAGGAACTCTGAGGCCTTCAAGGAAAAAGGTTCTATACCAAAACTAAACCAAATTATGTATAAAAAAATCAAAACTAATACTATTTTAAATGTAAGAGAGAAATTAGTTATCAGTATTAATCAATTAATGATAAAGAACACCCAAGCATTTACTAAGCAACTATTATATTGCAAACACTGAACTGGGTTTTAAGTGTGTATACAAAAAGAAAAAATGAAAGAATATCTGCTCTCAAAAAACCTTATTATCATGGAATACAGCACATGCACATACATACATATGTATTTTCATATATATATATATATATCTACATAGTCACATATACATGTATAACCAATACAAAATAAATTCAAGATAGATAAAGAAGGGAATCAATGTCAGGGAGATCAATAAAACTTTGTATAGAAGGTAGTGCTTGAGTTTTGTCTTGATGGCTATGAGGGATTCTGAGATGAATCAGGTGAGAAGAATGTGCATTGATGACATGGATGGTTAGTATAAAGGCAGATAACTGTGCCATAAAGTGTCCTGAGTGAGAAAAGAACAGAAGGACAGTATAGAAAAGGGAAAAGAGTACATTGAAGCTATAAAAATGGGTTAGGGTCAGTTTGTGGCAATTTTTAGAAGCCAAACAGCATTTACATTTTATCGAAGAGGCAATAGAAAGGCAATGGAATTTACTAAAAAGAAAAGTAAATTTATGCTTTAAGGAAGTCACTTTGGCAGCTGTGTAGAGGAAGGATCAATTAGAGAGGGGAAATCTTGACTTAAGAACAATTAAGAGTTTAATTGTAATAATGTAGGCTAAGATGATGAGAGCCTGTAATAATGTGGTGACTGTGAATAGAGAAAAGAAATCAGACATAAAAGATTCTGTAGAGGAAGAGATAGCAAGATTTGACAACTGATTAAGTATGTGGGGTGAGGGCTAATATGGAAGGAATGTAATGAATTGTTGAACTTTAGTGTCTGGAAGAATTGTGTTTCCTTTGATGGAAAAAGGAGAGTTTTGGTAGAGGGGCTGATTTGGAGGGGAAGGTAATTATTTTTTTTTTGGGGGGGGGGTGTTGATTTGGAGATGTCTCTGGGATGTACAACTTTAAATGTCCAATAGGTAACTGCTTTTGTTGGCCTGGAACTAGGAAGCTGATGTAATCATCAAGAGAGGTTATAAAGAGAGAAGAGGGACAAAGACAGTGTGATATGGATGGGCATGATATGGGTGATGAGCCATCCAAGGATCTTGAGTTGCTGTCAAATGACTAGGAGGAAAACTAGAAGATAACTATGTCCCCAAAATTTGGAGGACAGTAATTCCTGCAGATGGAAATATTATAAAACCATGCCAAATTCAGTAAAGAGGTAAAAAATGATGAATACTCAGAAAAGGTCTTCAGATTTGGTTATTGATAGACCTGGAAAACTTTAAAGAGAGCAGTTTCAATTTTGGTATCAGTTATCTATGTATAATAAGTGCTTTTTACATTCATATGTCTATTATCATCAGTATATTAAAATGAATTTTAATATTAATATAAAATTATGAGAAAATACACAGTATGCAATTGGGCAACTCAAAATATGATATCATTCTCTTATAGACCTCATTAATCAACAAATAATTATCAAGCACTTACTAGGTGCCAGGCAGACATTTCACCAGGCATTGGAAATACAAAGACAAAGGTGAAGTAGAATCTGAGAACATTTCTCTGAATCTTGCTACCTACGATCTATATACCCTTGAACTTTTCCCCTCTCTGGGCCTTAGCTTCATCCTCTATAAAATAAAGGGGGAGAACTGATGATTTTTAGTATCCCTTCAAAGCTATGAATCCTATGGATTTTCCTGCATATAATCAGATAAAAGGATCAAAGAAACTAGAGAAAGCACCATTACCCAAGATGTTAGGAACAGATAAGAGTTAGTTGCTGTGTAGTTATGCTAGGAATGAAAATGAAATGAATGTAAAAAAGAGCCACACAAGAAAATAACAGTTTAGGAGCAAGATTTTTGCTAAGATTTAATTCAAGGCATTAGAACCTTCTTTAATTAGGGTAACTTCTAATTAATTCTCCTTTAAAATAAGAACAGTTAATAAAACCAAGAGAGAAAAAGCAAATATGGTCAGATTAATATTAAATTTTCTATCACCTGAATTTTTAAATGGCCTCTATGTAAGCTTCACTGACAAGTTGTTAAAGAAATTTCTTAATCTCTATTCACAGATCAGTCAGTGGCCTGTGTCAGCCCTAAAGGAGAAGGGGGGAAAAGAGAGCAGGATTAAAGTGTCACTCTCTCATGCTATGAGAGCCATGGGACTTGCAAATCCCAGAAATAAGAAAAAAAGAGTTCAAGGTCACTTAGTATTAAGCATGCAAACTAATGACCTTATACATTGTTCAATTGGTCAGGTGATTGGGCCTAAAGCCAGGGAGCTCCAGCCAGCCAAGCATCTCAATTAGGTACAATCTGCAAGCCAAGTTCTGCTGACAGGAACCTAGGAAAAGACTTTTTCTGGTTACTGATCAAATCCTCTTTAGATTTTTGCCAGGGTGTCCTGAAGAACACCGCTGTATAACTTACATTTACAAGCAGAAATAAAAATTTTCTGGGAGGTCTCATAATAAGTAAGTATAACTACACTATTTAAGTCCTATAAGTTCTTGGTCAGAGAGGTCTTCATTTAAACACATATTGCTAAACAAAATTGTTGCTGAAAATAACGATGGAAACAAGAAATAGACTTTGTAGTTATAGTCAGTTATTTCCAAGACAAAAAAAGTGTCCCAAAATGCCCCATATCATCAAATGAATATCTAGTCTTTATATTTGGGGGAACCCAAAGGTCAGATTGGCCTGAGGAAAAACCAAACTTTGTGTACTTTGATGGAAACAAAAGAGAAGTGACACTTTCCTGATACTCCTAGAAATATTAATAAGTTAAAAGATTTTAACTTTAAAATTTAAGTACTTTAAGATCTACAATTCAATTTATATTTTTCTTATTTGATCCACATAGCAACTCTAAGTATGTGCTATTATTATTACTATTTTATAGATGAGGAAACCAAGACCTGGAAAGATTAAATGACTTGTGAAGGGTCACATAGCTGGTAAGTGTCTGAGGAGGGATTCAAACTGAAGTCTTCATCATTTTCATTAATGCAGTACACATCATGGGAATGTGCTTATTCTGCACATTAGAGTTGGTATAATCCAAAGCTATGTAATGCTCCTTTATCTAAAGGGGCATAAAATCCCCTATGTAGTCATAGAAGTTCAGAGAACAATGAGTTCTGAAAATATATAGAGCCCAATATTTGCCACCATGCTCTCTTACTGGTGGATGCCCTTCAGTTAGAATACTAAAACAACATAGATTTTGTTCTTCTACTTCAAACCTTTTCCAGTTCCTAGTTTTCAAAAATAAAGATTCATTTGCATTTACTATTTGTTGTCCTTATTCTACTCATGTCTCTAATCTGTGTCCCTTACTAATTATACCTAGTTTAAGGATGAAAAACCAGAGAATGTTCCAGGTCTGGCAATTACAGAAGAGAGATGGGAAGAGAATACTGTGTCAATGTGGAATCTAGAAGCTCCCCCAATTTGTAGCTTAGAAAGATCTAATAACCCCAGTTTACTTAGCTTAAAGGTAAAAGCCCCAGGTTTGACTTTGTCACATGAGAGTTTATCCCTGAGGTAAAGTCCAACTTCACTAGTCTCAGACTAACAATAGACCTTAAAGGAGTTTTGAGTGGGGATGGCTAATAGCACAGTAGGTAGCCTGTCAGTCTCATACTGGAAGGTCCAGAGTTAGATCCTCAAAAAGGGGATGTAGTACAACAGGAGAAGCTACTAAGGCAAAAAGAGACATTCAGTCCTTGGTGGGTTTAGCCATCCCCACTCAAAACTCCTTTAAGGTCTATTGTTAGCCTGAGACTAGTGAAGTTAGATTTTCCCTCAGGGAGAAACTCTCATGTGACAAGGTCAAACCTGGGGCTTTAACCTTTAAGCTAAGTGAACTGGGGGTCATTAAATCTTTCTAGGATACAAGTTTGGGGGTTCTAGATTCCATGTCAACAACTTCAAACTCACAGTGAAGAATAAACTCATAGCCCTTACAATGAGTTATTCAATGGCCTGCTGAACTCTCTCTTGGAAACTGTGCTCTGAAGAAAGTTCCAAATTGCTCTTCTAGAAAAAGTACATAGAACACATGCAAACCACATTCATGAACAATGCTATTTTTTCTATAGCTGCATTGTCAAGAAATAGGCTAGATCCAGTAGAAATAAAGCAGTAGAAGGACCAAGAAAAAAAGCTTCCAACCATAAAATTCTGTCTTTGGAAGTAATTCTGTCTGGGAATCAGATAAGAGATTATGGAGATATATCTATTTACATTTCTATTTCTAACTATCTTTATCTATCTATCTATCTATCTATCTATCTATCTATCTATCTATCTATCTGTCTGTCTGTCTGCCTGTCTGCCTGTCTATCTGCCTATCTACCTATCTGTCTATCTATGTGCTAACTATCTCCCTATGTATCTATATATCTATGTATCTATCTATCTATCTGTCTGTCTGTCTATCTATGTGCTATCTATCATACCTCATTATATAATAATATTTGAATGGCAGATACAATGGTCTGCTTTAGTCATCTCTTTCACACTTTTGAGTCCCTTAGATTTTGTTGACAAGAACAGATCATTTTTTTCCAACTTCCTTCTCTGGTTTTGTTTTCTTATGCTCTCACTCAGAATGTTCTCCAAGGCTTTGCCCTTGATCCTCTATTTTTCTTTCTCAATGTCCTCTACACTATAGTATTAATTCATTTATATGACTTTCAGCATCATCTCTACAGGAATGCCTCCTAAACATTTATCTCTTTGCTCTCCTCAACCCTGATTCAGAGATTCCTTCACTTTAACTTCCTACAATATTTCTGTGGTTTTGGTCAAATCACCCTCCTTGTTTCTAGCCTGCAATTACCTTGTCTGTAAAGTAACAGTGTTGAACAAGATGATTAAAGTTTCTTCAAATGTTACCTCCATGAAATAATGAAATAAATGAAGATACTGATACCTGTTGACCACCTCACAGGTTTTTGTGAAGGGATGAACAAACAAACAAATAAACAGATAAACAAACAAAATTAGGAACTTGTTATATGCAAAGCACTGTGTTAAGTGCAGGGATATGAATAGAAAAGACAGTCCTTGGTCTTAAAAGACACAATAACTAACAATTGGAAGACTACACATATGGATGCTTTTTAGCAGCAAATCAAATGGAAAAGTACCATGGTCCTTAGGGTGAAGTAGCAAAACAGATGTTAATGCTTCTTATTTAATGTCAGATCTACTGATAAAGTCATTGGTTTCTGATGTTGAATCATCTAGTGTTGAATCATTTGACAGGGTCCAGGGCCATGGTAGCAACAATGCTCTTCTTTGCATTCCAAATTGCTGTGACTGTAGCACCTGTAGGAGCTGTTGCCAGGCTGCCTCCCCATATGAGTGGCTTCCAAAGATGATGGCTACAGGCACTGGATTGAAAGTGCTGCTAATTCTAAGGCTCTTGGGTTTAGCTGATGCCCAGAGCTCTCTCTATTAATCAAGATTTGAAGGGAGATGGTGATCAAAGTGGTGGTGATGCTTTGAATTACCTGGAACGTGTTGCCTCCTGTCTCTCTTTCAGAATCCCTGGATGCCTTAGCTAAACTGGCTTGTCTGCCAGGTATTTGACAGTTTTTTGGCAGATGGTGAATATGACTGGTTCGTTTTCCACTGGAGCTGCTTCCCTGGATGATGGCTACGAAACCTGTGTTAGGACTGTGAGAGTTAAATGAAATTCTCATGTAAAACTCTTTTCAAATCATAATGTTCTATATGAAGGTAGCTACATGGTACAGTGGATACAGCACTGGGTCTGGAGCCAGAAAGACCTGAGTTCAAATTTGGTCTCACTTACAAACTGTGTGACTTGGACAAGTAACAGCCCTCAGATTCCTCATCAGTGAAAATGACCTGGAGGAGAAAATGGCCAACCACTTCAGTATTTTTGTCAAGAAAAACCCAAGTGGGGTCATAAAGAGTTGGATTCAACTGAAACTACCCAACAACAATTATGTACAAATAATACTCCTCATTTTATTCTACCTGACCAAATAAATCCGTCCCAATTTTCTTTTTCCATACCAATTCTTCCAGTCATACTTCAGTATAGTCCTCCTTCCACAACTACTTAACTGTGACATTAGACAAGGAACTTTTGCTCTTTGGGTTTCAGGGTCCTTGATTTAAAAATGAGAATAGACATACTAGAACAAAAATATTTAGAGCAATTCCTTTTATTAGATCAAAGAAGTAGAAATTGAATGGATGTCTATTAGTTGGGGAATGACTAAACAACTTGTGGTATATAATTATAACCAAATCCTATTGAGCCATAAGATATGTCAAGGTGATCACAAAAAAACCTGGGAAAATTTATATAAAGTGATACAATGTGAAATGAGCAGAAGCAGCAGAACATTGTATCCATTGACATCAATAAAGTGAGATGATCAACTGTGAATGACTTAGCTATTAACAGAAATGAAAGAATGTAGGACAACTCCAAGGGACTCATAACAAAAAAGGGTTAGCCATTACTATAGAAAGAATGGACAATGATGCAGATTTGAGCATAGCATCCTTTGCTTTATTTTCCCTGTGAATTTTCTCTACTGTAAACAAAGTGTATCTCTTCACAACATGATGAATGTGGAAAAATATAAAATAACACATGTAGAATCAATATCATATTACTTACTTTCTTAGAGAAGGGGGTGTGTTGAGAGGGAGGCAACATGGATTACAGAATGTCAGAAAATGACTATTGAAAATTGTACCAATGTAATCTGGAAAAAAAATAAAAAGTTAAGTGTAAGAAAAATAAAAGAAACATTTTAAAATAGAAATAATATCCCCTGTCCAATTTAACCAGATTGTTAAATAAAGATCTAAGAAGATTGTAAAATCATTCAGTCAACAAATATTTAAGTACTTACTATGTCTGTAAATCATAGCTTTAATAATAATAATAACAAAAATGATAGCTAAAATTTATATAGTACTTACATAACGAGCAGTGCCAGGCATTGTGCTAAGCCCTATATTACAGATGAGGAAACTGAGATAAACATGTAAAATGATTCACCCACTGTCTAACAGCTAGGACATGTCTAAGGCCAGATTTAAACTCAGATTTTTCTTACTCCAGACCTGGCACTTTGTCCACTGCACCACCGGGCTGCCTCAGTATAGATACTAGGACACATAATTTGAGCTGGAGGGTATGTTAAAGGCCATTAAACTCAGGAACAGATAAGTTAAGTGATGTTACTGAGGTTGTACAAAGAGGAAATAACAGAGAAGAGATTTGAAGTCAGGATTCCTGACTCCAGATCCAGCTCTTTCCATATAAAATGTAAGGTATTTTGCATCTGCTATCAAGTCTAGAATGATGGAGGGCATAAAATGGTCATTCAATGTGTACTTTTTGACTGGTCGACTGATTTAAATGATAGAAAATTATATTTTAGAATTAGCTTCCCATTAGAACTAAAAAAAACAAAAACAAAAACAAAATAAAATGTAATTCCATAGGACCACATGAGAAGGGCCCGTGAGAAGGCATTGCTTAAAGAACAAAGTTTGCCCTCATGTCAAAACAGGTCATGATGAGCAATACCTTACAATTATCTCTAACGAACTTATTTAGTAAGGGGCTGTTTTGTGGCTCTAGTTGGTACATGTTGAACAATTTTTGACATGCCTTTTATTAGTGGATAATTTTGAAATCATAAAGCTAAAGAAATCTTGATGCTGCTAATCCAGGGAAAACAAAGTTGAAATGAAGTAAAATTTTACTGATTGCATTCAGCTGAATTTCAACAATTGCATTTCTGTCTTGGGGCATGTGAGGGGTTCAAGAGTATTATTTAAAAACAATTGTGTTCACCCCAGGTAAGTCAGAGTTAAAGGATAACACTGTTTTAGGAAGCAGTTTCCCCATGCCAAAGTTTTTAATCATCTACCTAATCTCACATCGAAAACATCTCAATAATTACCCACAATTCTATAGAAGAAAAGAACAGAAAGCAAATAGGACAATTACATGTGTCAAAGAGGAAAAAAAAACACACAACCCTTTCTGCTGCATTCTTGCTAAAAGGGCAAGATGAAAAGAACTATTCCATTTGAGAATCAGAATAAAAAGCTGCCTTGTGGGATTTTGGTACCCTGGGGGAGACTCTAGTCTGGGTTGAGTAGGGCTTTTTTTTTTCTGTTTCAGCTGGAAGTACTGCAAAGAAGAGATGCCTAAGATCTGAAAAGCTCAGCAGTCCTTTTTTTTTTTTTATGGATTTCAGGCTGTGATGCTAGTGATCCATAAAGAAAGCAGTATTCAACTCTCTTTGGCTAAAACAATCACATGGCCAGATTCCATATACTTAATCAAATGAAGAAGGAGTAAAGAACATTTCTCACTTAGCTGGGCTTGAGTGTTTGAATTTTCTGGTTAAAAGATGGGTGGAATTCTTGAAGTTTTAAGTCATAGTTAAAGCTGCACATTTGAATGAATGAATGAATGAATGAATGAATGAATGAATGTGGAGCCCAACAGATATCACTATAGAAGAAAGTTTGGATAAAGGTCACTCTTTATTCCCTTCAGTTCAGATAACTGAATCCCTAATCTTAACTATCACCACCCATTGAGAACCACTTTGGAATGTAGCCTTCTTTTTGAGGACTATACTACCTATCTACATATCTCACTTTGAGGTCAAGGGATTTATTTGTCAGAAATTAGATTTAGTCCTACACTTTATGATATATCACAATCACAATAATCTCTAGATTACTGTGCCACCTGAATAGTAAAGGTCATAGTAAATTAGAAGAGTCAAGTCATTTACCTTTCCTAGCTATGGATAGCAGAAGAGTTTATAACCAATTAAGATAGATTATCACAAAAGACAGAATTAATAATTTGAATAGCATGAATTTGAAAAAAGATATCTAATGAGTGAAACTAATACAATTTGTATTAGAAGGGAAGCTGTTGATTAAGGGGAAAACATTTTAATCAAATATTTCTGTTTAAAGGTTTCATATATTAACTATCTAGTCAACTAAAAAAAATCTATAAGCTCAAAAGTCATACCCAGAAAATAATTGATCAAAAATATTTCACAAAGTAAGAAATGCAAACTATTATTAAGCGAATATGAAATTCAAATCACTAGTAAAGGAAATGCAAATTACAACACTGAGGTTTCACTACACATTCTACAAATTAACAAAGATGACAAAAATTGGGAATAGTTAATGTTGCAGAGAGAATGGGATATCAAAACACATTAAAGTATCATCTGTTAGTGGAGCTGTGAACTAGTCTAACCACTCTTCATCATATTTTCAAATTATATTAAGAAAGTGAATAATACATTCATACTACTTTATCCAAGATCCTGCTCTTAGGTAAATACTTCCATAAGAAGATTGGAGACAGAAAGAAAGGGATTTTATATACCGAAATATTTATAAAAACACTTTTTATTGTAGCAAAATACTCAAAACAAAGTAGAAGGGAAAGACACTTTATACACCAAAATGTTTGAAAAACACTTTTTTATATAGTAAAAAAACTACAAATAAAAATAAGAAACAACATTTATTGAGGAATTTCTAACCAACCTTCAGTATAGAAATATAACAGGATATTACTATCATATGAAATGGTAAATATAAAGAATATAGAGAAACTTGAGTAGATTTGTCAATATATACAGAATTAAATAAGAAAACCTAATTTTAATGTACAAAGCCAATTAAAACTACATTCAAAGACAAATATTCATTTGACTTAATGATAAAAGTGTAAATATAAAGCAGAACAAAAAGGAAAACAAAGTTGAAAATTGTGTGATCATGGCAATAATTTCATTATCTGAGAATTATCTTTTCATATCCTTTAATCCTTTATCAATTAGACAATGACTGGTATTCTTATTAATTTGACTCAGTTCTCTCAATATTTGAAAAATGAGTGCTTTATCAGAGACACTTGCTACAAAATTTTTCCCCAGTTTGTTGTTTTCCTTCTAATATTATTTGCATTGATTTTTCTTTGTGCAAAACCTTTTTTAATTTAGTGTAAACAAAGTTATCAGTTTCACATCTTTGATTTTAGGTTTTGTTTGGTCATAAATTCTTCTCTTATTTATAGATCTGATAGGGATGCTATTGTGTGCTCCCCTAATTTGTTTATAGTATCTCTCCTTTATTTCTAAATCATGCATCCAAATTATTTAGTTATAATGGCAAGAATTATCCCTGAAGACAAGATTAAAAATATCTCTCTCATTTCTTTGTAAAAAAAAAGGTGATTTAAGGTATGGAACACTTTATAGACCCCTCAAATTCAGTTATTATGCCGACTAGTTTTACTGAACTATTCCTATTTCTCTTTCTATTTTTTCATTATAATTTTAATTTCAAGGGACAATTTGTTGGCTAAAGGAGATAAGAGCATTACTTGGAAATGAATAAATGTCAGGTCAAAACAAAAGGTATCTTGAGGCCAGGGGAGATGTTGGGGAATTTTGGTCTGCAGAACAAGAGGGAAATAAGTATTCCTCAAGGAAAGACCTACTAGAAGCAGCCTAGGAACATTAGGCTTAGGAAAAAGAATTGTGGAGACCAAGCATGATGTTTCCAGGGCACATACCTTGAGAAAGATAGGAATCCATATGCCAGATTAGAAATTTAGTAGAGAAGAAAACATTTCTTCAGAGGGCAGGAACAATCATTACATCTGGCCAGTGAATTTCTTTGGAGCAAATCAACAAGAGAATGTACACCATTAAGAGAAAGTTCACAGAGGACTACAGCATTTATACTCTGAAATACAGACTAAGAAATCTGAACAACATTCAGGGGGAAAAATGGTTTTTATCTGGAGAATCATGGGCAAAGACATTTTCTTTAGTTCTATTTTCAATAATTCTTGGGTGAGGGCAGAGGCTGCAATCTCCTTACTTGCTAGAATTCTGGAGGGGGGGAGGGGGAAAGACTAAGGAAGAAAGAAAAAGAACAGAGAAGGAAGAATCAGTTGCATAGATCTTGAACTTCCACAACTGGAGTTAAGAATTGAGCAGCAGATTCTGGAAGGTCTGAGATACCTAACAGCCATGTCAAACTGTCTGCATTGCCTAGACACCTACAAGTGTACATAGATTACCACTCAGAATGAATTGAACCATTGACTCTGAAAACAAGACAAAGAAATATTTGATGAATAATCCCATCAATATCTTTTACAAGAGGTTATTCACCCTCTCTTCCAAGACTTTGAATGAATTCTTCTAACTACCATTGTTTTTAGGTCAATAGCTCTTTTGGGGGATTGATTTTTACATCTATTGCTCTACAATTGCCATGCATTTTTCTCTAGTTCTGCCTCTGTGGTCAATCAGAACAAATACTATTTGGAATTATAACTATTTCCACATGACTACTCACCAAATACTTGAAGACAGCTATCATACACCTTCTAACTAATCATCTCTTCTCCAGGATAAACATCACCAGTTTCTCTATCTGATACTTATGTAAACGCTCATGTCATGACCATCTAAACAACACCTCCTTACTTGCCTTTTTTCATTCTAGAATAGTTTTAAAAGTGCAAGTGCCTCTGGAACAAAAATATCTCAACATAATACTTTCCCTAACTTGATATTTAAATCAACTCCCCAAATTGTATTTGAATCATTTTCTATAACATGTTTTTGAAGCTTATCATGTTGCAGACTTTATCAAAACTACTTGCACAACTACTTATCTGATAAGGGAGATTATACTTCATATTGCAATGGGATTAACTCCAAATCTGATATTTGTTGTAAGTAGTATTTGTTGAAAAACTGGAGCATTCTGCTACACATTATCCCAGTTGGTGACACTAAAAAGGGTGCCAAATTTCCAAACTACACCATATGTATCTCTATAAAACTTAGAAGGTAAATCCTCACAGACAAATGTAAGACCCAGACTTTCAAATTGATGAATTTTATTTTTTCAAAGTTCAAAAAATTAAGCTAGGAAGCCATACTGTGGATTTATCATATTTAAATTTAGTTCTGTGATTTTAAAGACTTTATTGTATTGCTTCCCAAAGCACAACCAATAAAGAGAGAAAGAGAAGAGAGAGAGAGGAGAGGGGCAGAGAAAGAAAGAGAGAAAGAGAGAGAGAGAGTAAAAGAAAGATTTATAAGATATATATATATATATATATATATATATATAGAGAGAGAGAGAGAGAGAGCTTTATTAGTTCATAGTTATTCCTAGAACATGGTAAGACACTTGCTTGTAAAAGTAATGTGTCCTGTCCTAATTTATTTTTATATTTGTTTTTAAAAGCTAAAAATAAGATGGAAAGAAGACAAACTGATAAAAACCCAAATTAAGGAAAACTTAATTGGCAAACTAAGGCATTAGAAAATAAGCTATTGAGAAGGAAGAATATAGCACATTTTGAAGTGTCCCTAAGACACTCCTCCCCACCAAATTTCAGTGCTTTTGCACTATGTGACTAATGGTACCCTTTTTTTTTTTTTAACAAAATCAGGATATTGTCAGAGAGAACTTGAATGTGAGCCTTTCTTGCTAAATGTGTTCCATATGGAATGTGTCTCTCTTCTCATTTCCAGCTGATAGAAATATGAATGCTATCCAGGCCCTGCCCTCGGGCTGAATGTTTTCCTTTAACTGATACTGCAAAGTCTAAAGAGGAGGGGTGGCTAGGAAACCCCAACAACCTAGTAATAGGCTTGGATCTAATGAGTACCCACAAGTTTGGGCATTTCTCCGAGCTGTCCAAACCCCTTGAGTTTGAAAAACTGAGATGAAAACCTTGTGAGCACTTGTTCTGAGGAGATTTTTAGTTTCTCCTTGCTCCCAAATGGGTAGAAAGCATCTAATCATCTTCTACAGGAAAATGATACTTTTTTCCCCAGTATTAGTGAAGAAATGTTTTTTGGTTTTCTTTTTAGTATTCCAACTTTGTTTTGGAATAATTATTAAGAAAAGGTTCATAGAATGAGGAGAAGAAAAACCATTGAAGTGTTTGATTTCAATTCTGTTTCATGAACACTGAGAAAGTGGTGGCTATTGGTCATCGAAGTTCTATAAAATGATGATGAGAAAAAGAACTGGAAAATATTTTGTCTTCAAGGTCTACTAGCTACAATTATATAGGCATTGATAATTTATATTCATATAGCACTTTAGGATTTGAAAATAACTTTTAGCATAATTATTTCATTTGCACCCCATTCCTGTGTGGTAGGTGCTTAAATAAAACTAGAGACGATGGAGGAGGGAAGAGTCCCACAGGGCTCAGCTGGGAAAGTCCCCCGGTGAGATGGACCAAGTTCCTCCCATGATGAAGTTCCTCCTGAGATGAAGTTCCTCCTTGTAGATGAAGAAAGCAGAACTCAGAGATTATAAGTAACTTTTCCTTGCTCACACAACTATTAAGTGTCTAAGGTAGAATTTGAACCCGATCTTTCTGACTCCAGGACTAGTATTGAGTCCACTATGTCATATTGTCTCTCCCAAGGTAAAACTAAATGTAGCATGCTACAGCAAAAGAGAAGTAAGCTCATTTTTGCTAGACCTTGGAAATATCATCAAAGTAATGTTGCAAAATACAGCTTGCCTACTTAGTTGTGATACATCTCTTTGACACGGGCTCCACCCTCAAAGCTGGGGTGGGGGTTAAAAAAGAAAGAAATATTAACAAGTAGTGATATATACACACCCAATCTCTCTAATCATTCTTTCCTCCATGGAAAATGAATTCATTCGCTTGATATTGAGTTCCCTTTATACAAATTCCTTTTGTCATATAGGTTTGTCAGTAGATATATATCTGATATCACAGTTTTCATGATTCAGCAAACCAGGTGACATTTCAAATAACACATAGACTTGGAAAGAAAAAAGAAAAGAGCTGCAAACTTATTTAGGGCATGTTGTGAAATTGACTACCTTGGGAGGGACTACATTCCCAAATATTCAAGATCTTCAAGCACTCCTCAAGAGGACTTCAGTCCTGGTGTTCATTGTGTTTAGAGGACTGGTGAGATCCCTCTCAACTCCTGACTCAACATGGGTTTGCTAGTCAAATATAATGCTTTTAAATGATGAAAAGCAACCATCAGTTAAAATCCATAACAATTCTCACCCTGAATGCAGGCAGTTTGGTAAATGCACCCATCTCTAATAAGGCATGAATTTCAGGAAATATAAATTTGATGATGTAAATGTCTTTCCATGTCTTTTGAATTGAACCAAAACACTTCAAAGCAAATGAGTATTTGCCCAGTGCTGAGAATGCCTACTCTTTGTGTATTGTTTTCTGATCTCTTCGTACTTCAGAGCAAAGTGGTCCAGGAAGACTTGGTAGCAAAATGAAATGTAATATAAGCCCATTATTATTTTTTAAAGACCATTTCTGATGAGATTCTCTGGGAGGGTTAAGTGCACAGTCATGAATTTCTGTTACTCCCATTTAAACACCTTCTATAAGACAAGACAAATAGTCTCTCTTAGAAAGTAAGTGGTTGATAGCTAGCTAAGTGTCAGAGTAGCTTTGAATCTGTTACAGGTCTTTTTTTTTAAATAAATGAACAAATTCTATGACTGAGCTCATTAGTTCAAAGTCCCACTTTTTAGGGTAATAATAATTGATGCTGCAAGCGGGCTTTGATTATGTCTCTTAAGGTATGCTGACAAAAAAACAAACAAACAGAAAATTCTGTTTTCCATTCATGAAAGTGTGTATTATGAAGATATTATTATGTGAGACCTTTCTCAACACTTCTCTCCACCTTCTGAGAGGTCTAAAAGTTAAATGGCACCTTTAGATTATGGGTTTTTGGGTTTTTTTAAGTAATTGGAGAGGAAATTTTTTTTTCATGTTTATACTGCAAACAAGTCCACATTGCACATTTAAAATGAGATGCCAATTTACTGGGTTTGACAAAAAATGAAATTACTTTAAAAAAGTATTACCTTCTTGACACCCATCTACCTCTTATATTCCTGCACAGTTCTATATAAAGCTTTTTCCTGAATCTCCCCTATTTATTACTTCTCTTCCACTATTAAAATTAATATTATCCTGTATATATTTTATATTTTATTTTCCTCCTTATCTCTGAACATGTGATATTACCCTTCCTATCCTCACACCTCTAGCACAATATAACTTTCTTTATTCTCTCTGGAAAATGTTGTTGGCTAGTTAAACATAAATATGATCAATTATGGTTTCAATTATCATATGCCTAATGAAATAATAAAAATGGAAACCATTTCTATAATGTTTTCAAGTCGATAAATTTTTCTTACAAGATTCTGAGGGTGATAATAAAGGTATTTTGCTCAGCTTACAGATGAGGGACCTATCCCTTAGTTGAATGATCTGCAAAGGTCAAATAGTTAACAAATGATAGAAAATATGGTGGTCCTCTAATTCCAAATCCATTGTTATTTCCATTATACCATACTGCCAATAACTTCTTACTTCTTAAAATTAAGTTCTTTCATCCACACCATTTTTCCCATGCCAATAGGGGAAGAGAACAGAAGTTATTAATGGCCATTTTCCCAGAAGGATAAAAATTGCTCAAGAAAGGCAAATGTCCACAAATTTCTAAAGATTCATTTGAGAAAGGAAAAGCAAAAAATGTTTAAATTCATGAACAATCCAAACATGAAATGAGTTCTGTGGGTGTGAGGTCATCCTCAACAAAGGAATTCTACTCTACATGATATTACCATTTGTCAAGTATTTTGAGTCAAAGATTCTTCTTTGACTTTAGTTTTCACTAGATGACTATTGGGTTCCCTTGTCAGTTCTAAAATTCTATAAGGCCTTGACAATCACTGTCTACCTTTGATGAGTGCCACTGCTGGATTTTTAGGAGACTCGATCTCCAAAAACGCTTTGTTTTTGTTAGGTCAGATTTTATTAGACTATTGTATTAGCATTTGATAGGCATTTGGTGCATTCTGATATAGTCTTCTAGAGGAATTCATAATCACCTGGGCTGCTCTAAAGTTCAATAAGTTGAAAAATAAACCATAAAAATTCCACCATGATGAAGTCCTATAAATACAGAGAGAGAACAGCTACCTCTTCTTAAGTAAAATGCTATCTGTGATCTTTAAAGGATCTTCAAAGCCATTCCTCAAGTATTCATTTAGATATTGGGTATTAATTTAGACTTCACAAGTATTGCTATCTCCATGAGTTTTTAAGTGTGATTTTTAGTTTTCTAGGAAGGTTTATACCTACTTCTTTATATTACTCCAGAGATTACTGCCTTGCACACAGTGGATGCTCAATAAATTTCCATTGAATTTATTAAATTGTGCTATGCAATGTCATAACTACATAAAATATATTTTTCTTCACCATATCCTATTGCTTAAGACACCTGAGAATAAATAAGATTCATACTTATTTATATTTAACATTTCCATTAGTTTCTAGAAAAATAAAATCATGGGTTCCTGGAAAGAATTCTAGTCTAGAAGCCAGGGGTAGGGATTGTAGTTTTTGCTCTATAATTAACTATCTGCATGGTCTTAGAAAGATCATATAATCTTTCTGTACTTCTGTTTCATTACTCATAAAATGAGAGGTTATATCAGATAATCCTAACCTTTGCTCCAGCTGCAAAACTCTATATTAGAAATAATATGCTAGTAACTAGTATTTTAGTAGTAGCTAGTAACTAGCATTTATACTTGCTTTAAGTTTTGCAAAGCACTTCACCAATATTCTCATTTTATCCTCAAATCAACCCTGGAATACAAATGTTATTATCCTCATTTAACAGATGAAGAAACTCAGCCTGAAGGAGGTTAATTCATTCCCCTAGGGTTAGTTGTTTGGTCTTCTTTCAGTCATGTCCAACTCTTTATGATCTTGTTTGGGGTTTTCTTCATACCAGAGTGGTTTTTTATTCCCCCCTCTAGCTCATTTTACAGATAAGGAAACAGACAAACAAGGACAAGTGACTCGTGCAGGATCACACAAATAGTAACTGTTTGAGATCCAATTTGAAGTCAGGACGATGAGTCTTCTTGAAGTCAAGTCCAGCACTCTACTCATTGCACCATCCACCTGATCACCCAGCTAATAACTGTCCAACACCATATTTAAACTCAGGTCTTCCTGATCCCAGACCTAGCTCTCCATCCACTTTGTCACTAAACAGCCTCTACTTGAGGCAAAAAGAGGAAGAAACAGCGTAGTGAAATCTGCTTCTTCCCAACCATAATTTTTCTTTCCCTCTGTAAAATGGAGATTTTATTATTAATTCTAATAATCCTTAATAAACCTCATAAAATATAATATTTCTATTACTAGAGACTAATTTAATTTTTACACCTCCTAGGGATTGGAAAATGAAATAGCAAAAACCATTTATTCTCTCCACTGGCTGGCCTTAGAAATCCATTAGCTAATGAGAAGTCAGTATGGGTAAAAGATCTTTCCAAAGCAAGAAAATGTTTTTGGCAAAAGTAAAAATGCTATTTGAAATGTAAAACATACAATACATATTTTAAGCTTTCTCCTGGATTACACATACTTCTTTAAGGTTCTAAGAGTTACAGAATAATTTTCTTATTATAACCTTATGTGATATGGAGTGTAGGTATTCATATTCCTATTTTACAGAGAAGGAAATCCACTCTCAGTCCAAGTGGCTTGCCATCCACCACACTGCTATTAAAATTGATAGCCAAGATTCAAACATGGGCCTCCTAGAACCAAGACAAGCTCTCCTTTTGCTCTTCTATTCAACTTATATAGGAGTATTTCATTTATTTAGAGCTAAAAGAGACCTAGTCTAAACCTCTTATTTTCCAGATGGGAAAACTGAAGCATACAGAAATGAAAGCTGCCCAAGGTCTAATAAGTAGTAGAGCCAGGATTGCTACTGACTTGGTTAGGGTCCCACAGCACTGCATAATTGAGGTACACTTTGAACTCAGATCTCTCTGACTCTAACTTCTTTTTGAATATATTCCTGTACTCCCTGGCTAAATAGTTATTTTGATTGGCCAGGATATGTGATTCCAGAAATAGGTGGCCTGGTACAGAGGGGAAAACAAACAAACAAACAAAACAAAACACTGACCTTGTTTTCAAATGGGGTAGCATTTGAATCCAAGTTCTGTGGTTTACTGCTCATGTGACCATGGGAAAATTTTCTACCTCTCATTGTCATAACTTCCGTGTGCATAAGGAGAATTAATTGACATTAGTAATCTCTAAGGCTCCTTCTAAGCATAAATCTATGATTCTAGGATGGAATTTTTGCAAGTCAGAGAAATATTCTTTACCTTCTTTGCATCTTCCAAAAGCTTGGTCCTCACCAATCAATCAAAGTCAATTTTCTTATCTAACAAACTCTCTTCAAAATCTTTCAAGCCAGGTTTTCCCAAAGCTAAGTTAATAGCTCTGAAGGCATTCTACTCTTATTTTGTTGCTCTTTTTAAGGCAAATGTTTGAAAGAAGTGAATAAAAATTTCTCTCGAGAAGTAATTGCAAAAAAACTATAATAATTTCTATGGAAAATGGGATAGATTCTACAACACTAGAAATTCTCTCTTGATAGATATTTAGACACTGATATAGATGTAGCTGTATATATATTATATGTATACATATATACACACATATCTTTTTATATCTATATCTATTTGTCCTTTTTGTCTCTGTCCATCTCTGTCTCTATATCTCATTGTCTCTAACTACCTCTGTCTCCCTTTATCTAACTCTTTCTTTTTCTCATTCCCAGAAATAAGGGTGACTCAAGCAAATATGGTCTGTGCAGTCCAGGGACCATGGTTTTGTTGCTCCATGGCACAAATATCCCACTGTTTTTGTAACAAACAGCAGTAAAGGGCAGAATACCAAGTGGCAGAGTATAAATGGGGGAATTTTGTGTAAGATTTATGACCTGAAACTTAACTCCTCTCTCACTGAATCTTTAAAACTTCTGCATGGGAAATCACAAAATGAAAAGAACCAAAATGAAATGTTAACAACAGCAATAGCAATAGCAGAAGCAATAGCAATAATGATAACTAGTTAAATGTCTCTGAAATTAATAAAGAATGCAAGGAAATAATCACCACTGAACAGGTTGCAAAAAAGCTAAAGTTTTAACAGTAGCAATTCTTAATCATTATATTTATTACTTTTAACCATTCCTATTCCTTATATTCCTATATAGGTTCTTATATTCCTATAATCTTATTCCTTCCCTTCTGCTTTTTTTATTTTATAATATACTTTTTAAATATTAATTAAAAATGTATTTCAAATTCTCTTATTCTCTCAAGTCCCTGCCTTATCCCTTAAGAAGGTAAGCAAATGCAAAAAGTATAATTTATAAATTTGACTATAGGAAACTCCTTAATACCTTTACCCCAATTTCTTAGGTTCTCTGTATATGCTTTTGTCCTATTCCTTTTTTGTTGTTTTTTAATATGAACAAGATTTTATAACTCCTTTTACCCTCATTTATTTCCTTTCATTTCTTTTTTCTCCTCAATTTTGTATGGAATTTCACTGGTATGAAGAAACTACCAATATTTCAGAGATAGGGCTTTAATTTTGAAGGATTTTTTTCCAGATTACATTAATTAATTCCATTAAAGTTTTTAATATTGGTTTTCTCACATTCTGTAATCCATGTTTTCTCCCCCTTCCCCAAGAAGGAAGGTAATATGATATTGCTTGTATATATATATTATAACATATTTCCCTCTTCATTGTGTTTTGAAACAAGACATATTGCTTGGACTAGACAAAAAATCATGAAGAAAACAAAGTAAAAAATGGCATGTTTTAATCTGCATTGAGACTTCATCTGTTCCTTCTATGGTGGTGGATATGCTTTTTCATCGTGAGTCCTTTCGAGTTTTCCTGAATCCTTGCCTGGTTGATAATAGTTAAGTCCTTCACAGTTGATCATCATGTATTATTGTTATTACTGTTCATAACTTTTCCCAGGTTCTGCTTGTTTCACCTTGCATCACTTCATATATGTCTTTCCAGGTTTGTTTGTTGGTTTTTGTGATCATCTTGTTTGTCATTTCTTATGACCCAATAATAGTCTATTATAATCATATACCACACAATTTGCTAAGTCTTTCTCAAATTGATGGATATTCCATCAGTTTCTAGTTCTTTGCCACCACAAAAAGAGCTGCTATAAATATTTTAAAACATATAGCTTATTTTCTTTTTTCCTTATCACCCTAGTAAGTAAACCTAATAATATTATAGTGGAACAAAAGGTATACACAGTAATTATTTTTTTTTAACTCTTGGAATATAATTCCAGATTACTCTCCAAAATGGTTAGATAAGTTCACATTCTACCAGCAATGTATTAGTTTCCTCATTTTCCCAAATCCCCTCCAGCATTTGTCATTTTGCCCTTTTATAATTTTAGTCAACCTGATAGGTGTGAGATGATATCTCAGAGTTTTGAGTTGCATTTTCTAATCAGAAATGATTTAGAGCATTCTTTTCATCTAGTTATAAGTAGCTTTGAGTTCTTCTTCCTAAAACTGTCTATGAAAACCTTTTAGTCATTTATCAATTTGTTTTATTGTCATAAATTTGAAAATGTTTTCTTTATGTTTTAGATATGAGATCTCTATCCAAGAAACTATCTATAAAAAATTCCCCCAACTTATTGCTTTCCTTCTAATCTTCACTACATTTGTTTTATTGGGACAAAAACTTTTCAATTTAATGTAGTAAAAATACCCATTTTACAATGTTTTCTATCTCTTATTTATAAATAAATTCTTCTCCTATCCATAAATCTGATAGGTTATATGTTCCCTATTCTAGTTTATTTATAATATCTACTGTATGCAGGCACCAGGGTTCAAATATTCATTTTGATCTTATCTTGATAAATAGTTTAAGATATTGGTCTTTAACTAGTTTCTGCCAATCTGCCTTCCAGTTTTCCCACATTTTTCACCAAATAATGAATTTTTTTTCAAAAACTCACACTTAATTTTTATTGATCTTCCCTATATTGAAACCATGATAGGAAAGTGTAATTGTATATTTCTTTTGTTCTTTACTTGACATAGATCAGGTAACACACGCATTTCTGGTACAAAGGATGGAATATTGAACATGATATTACAAATCTCTATTACCAAGAGGTTTCTCCACTCTCTTAAGTATATATTAAATTCTACATGTTGGTTTTAAAGCCAAACTCCTTCTCAATGTCTCCATTTAAATCCTTTTCTTTAGGTTTATTTTTTTTAAAGTTGCTATGTTGTTTTTGTTTTACATGTTTCAATGATATTCTTTATACTTATTTGGATATTTTTCCCTTTTCCACTCTTCTCCCAATAAATATCTTCCCTAGTGATGAATAAGTATAGTAAAGTAAGTCAAATCCACTTATTGGCCTTGGGCAAATGTACATATTTCACATAGTATCTCATATACATCAATTCCTTGTCAGGATGTAGGTAGCAGCTTCATCATGGATACTCTGGAGTAAATTTTTTGGTTATATTAATCATAATTCTTAAATCTTTCAAAGTTGTTCAAGAAAAGCTAGTGTTACATATAATTGATATTACCATATGCACTGGCCCCTTTATAGTCAGGAACTTCCCTCCATGAACACAAGAAATAGATCATCTATTTTTTAAAATCTCCGCTAATACTGAATCAATACTGAATCTCTGAAAGTTAATGAAAGGATCTCTGATTTTACCAAGATGACCTCTTACCATTTCTCCATCAATATAGACCCTTTATAGATTAATAGATATTAAAGAATTTTCTTTGTTCGAAAAATTAATCAACTGGAACATAAAGTCAACAAAACAATTCTCTCCAATTTTGCAAGACTTATCTTCATACAATAAACATGGTCTATCAGAAGACTACAAACAAAGTTTTTCCAATTCGGTAGGCCCAATCAAAACTTAAGTTACATTGACATAATCCTTAGACATACCAGGGAAGTCGACATGATTAGTCATTAGTGGAGAACTTTAGTTCTTTGGAAGTCAATGTTAATTTATCCAGATATAGTTGTGCCCCTGTGTCAGTGGATTCACTATCTCCTGATTCAGCAATCCATAGTTAACAAGTAGGTGTTTGCTAATATCAGCAGTTTCGGTCATCCATGGTTTCCATGACTTGGGCCATATTCCCTGAGAAGCCGTGTCCTTGTGGATGATCCGGGGTACAGGAGTAGCTTTCAGGAGAGCCAAAAATGTTGGGTGTCAAAATGTTATGAGCAGGAAGGATACCTTTGGGGTTCAGGAAGGATACCTTTTACAGGCATGCAAGACTCCAAAACTTAGCTTAAAAACAAAAAAGAGATTTATTAATTTAGAAAGTAATGTTGAGAGTGGCCAGGAGGATAGCAAGGTGGAACAGCAAGATGGGGAGCAGTTCCTTCGGACGACAGCATAAAAGGAAAGGCTGTTCTCCCAAGGGGACAGCATGGATGGAGAGGCTGTCCCCCCCCCCAAATAATGAATTTTTATTCAAGACTTGAACCTTTATCTTTGTCAGACATAAGGTTATTATAATCTTTTACAAATGTTTGTTCTATATTCTGTTACAATAATCAATTTCTCTGTTTCTTAGCTGGTATAAGATAGTTTTAATAATTATTGCTTTATAATACAGTTAAAATTTGGTACCGCTAGAAATCCCTCCTTAACATTTTTTATCATTTCCTTAAATATGCTTTTTATTTTTTCAATGGATTTTGTTTTTTCTAGTTGAGTGAAATAATTTTTTAAAATTTAACTGGGATAGTATTAAATAAGTAGATTTGTTTAGGTAGGATTGTCATCTTATTTATATTGGTTCTCCTTAACTTGCCAAAGATATATATCCAAATAACATAAAAAACTTTTTATTATTATAATATTGTAATGTCCTTTAATAGAAAACAACCCATTAATGATATGAAACTCATTGCATTATTGGCTTACTGTACAACCAAACCACTGACTTGATGGAACAAAAATTAAAATTGGATTTGATAGAATAAAAGTGAGAAAAAATAGGACTTTTAATGCTTAACTAGAAGATTCTAAATGGCACAACTTTTAGAAGACAGCTTGGAGTCAGGAAGACCTGAGTTTAAATTTTAACTGAGATAGTTACTAGCTATGTGACCCTGTGAAGTCATTTAACATCTATTTTTCTCTCAATTTATTGGAAGAGGAAAGGACAAACCACTCCATTATCTTTGCCAAAAAAACCCAAAAAAAAACAATGGACAATGTTAGCTTGCTATGGTTCAAGGAATCACAAATAGTCTGGAATGATTGAACAACAAATGCTGACCTATTCAAATAATTTATTAATATTAAAAATGGACATATGAAAAGATATAAACTCAAATGAAAATTTTATGCAAAAGTCATAAATTCATTTTCATAGCAGACCAAGACAGATTAAAAGAACTTACATAATCAAATACTTGATTTACATGCCAAAAGGAGAATATTGCCCTAAAAATAAAAACGTGGTTTTGTACAAACTAATTTGTAAAATATTAGAAGGATAAATGAAAGGTTAAGAGTAGTATTGTTTCATTAAATTGAAAGAAGCAGTTATGGATAAAATTAGTTTAAATGCAACTTGGCCAAGGATCCAACTAAGTAATGTTCTCCCAAAATCATTAAGAATGAAAGTAAATTAGCAACAAGCAATAGAAAATTAGAAAAGGTCTATAAGTAGAATATATAGATATGCATATCGCTACAAAGTGTTTAGTGTTTTTATTTACATTGGCATAGTCATGTTGTGATTCTTTATTTTTAATCATCAGTTGATGTAAATCTTTGCATGACTCCCTGAATTCTTCATATGCATTATTTCTTAGAGAAGGATATTCCATTTCATTCATGTACCACAACTTATTTAGCCATTCCCAAATTTATGGGAATCTATTTTGTTCCTTCTCCCTTGATATGATAAAAAAGTTTCTGGAAATACGTTTTGTTGATGTGGTACCATTCTTTCTATCTTTCACCTATCTGGGAGTAGCAGCAGGATCCAGGGTCAAAGGCAATAAATGTTTTATTTACTTATTTTTACTCTAATTTTAAACTGTGCTCCCATAGCATGCTAATGTACCTGTCTTCCTGCAGTCCTTCCAGCATTCATTTTATTTGTTATTCTTTTCAATTTGTTGTATATGAGATGAAATCTCAGAATTGCTTTAATCTACATTTTTCTTATTATTGGTGATTTGGATTAATATATTATCTTGATAACTATAAATATATTAAAACTCCTGATGTATTAAAAATAGTAAAGCATAATTCATATTGAAAGAAATTATTCTAGGGTTCAATTAAGAACTGTTATGATGTACATATATTTATATGCTTGTATTTTTCTGTATATATATTTATAAGATTTTTAAGAATTCAAAAAGAGAAAATTTATTATCCTCTTTAGAAAATGTTCATAAACATTGAGATATAAAATTGACCTTTCTGAATATCATATTCCATGCCTTTTTATCCTTTAATTTGGAAACCACCAAGTCCTATGTGATCCTGATTGTAACTCCATGGTATTTGATTTGTTTATTTCTGGACATTTGCAGTATTTTCTCCTTGGCTTTGGAGCTCTTGATTTTAGCTATTATATTAGTTGTCATTTGAGGATTTCTTTCTAGAGGTTATTTGTGGATTCTTTCAATTTCTATTTTATTTTCTTATTCAAGAATACCTGGGCAGTTTTCTTTGATAATTTCCAGTATTTCAGTATTATGTATATATTCAGTATAATATTCAGTATTCCAAATTTCAGTATTATGATGTACACACTTTTTGTTTGATCATGACTTACAGGTAGATCAATAATTCTTAAATTGTCTCTCTCTCCTGGATTTATTTTCAAGTTCAGGTATTTTTTTTTCAATATTTCATGCTTACTTCTGCTTTTTTTCATTCTTTTGATTTTGTTTTATTGTTTCTTGACGTTTCATGAAATCATTATGTTTTAGTTGCTCAATTCTAATTTTCATTGCTGGATTTTCCTCCATCAGCTTTTGAACATTCTTTTTTATTTCTTCTTGCATTGCTTTCATTTCTCTTCCCCATTTTTTCCTCAGCCTCTCTTAATTGTTTTTTTTTTAAGTTCTTTTTGAGCTCTTCCAGGATCTATGTCCAATTCATTCATATTTTTGTTTTGGACTTAGCATGTGTTTACTTTGTTTTCACCATCCCTTTCTGTGTCTGTACCTTGCTCTTTGTCTCCATAAAAAATCTCTATAGTTAAGTGTTTTTATGTTGTCTGCTCATTTTCCCTACCTTCTTATAGGTACGCTCTATTCTCTGGGGGATTAGGGTTCCCTCTTGAACTTCACTCCTTCCCTGATGCTACCATTAGCTTTATTTCTGTGTTTATGCTAGTTTTAATTATTCCAGGATAGTATGATGTCCTGAGGGCTGGGAGCTCTGAGAGCCACCTTCCACTGCTGATATGATTAACCCTTGAGGCTGTTGATAGCTCAAAATCTAGCCTAATGCTAGATTTAGCAGGCTTTGGTCTCACTTTAGGCTTCATCTGCTGAGGCACATTATAGATTTCCTTGCCATGGAACTCTGCTCTGAGTATTCAGCACTTTGATCAACAGGTCCCAGTTTTGGGTCTCCCAACTACCCCAAACTGGAATCTATGTCCTCACCACATGTCCAGACTGGGACTCCTGGTTTTGCTTTGGGCCCACACAGATCAGGCTGCTTCAGTACAGACTGCGATGGATTGGAACTCCAGACTTTATTGCAGGTTTGCTTGGAATTTCAAAGAGTATGTATTGACTTGGGCCTCTATTTGCTCATTTTACATTGTTGCCTTTTGTAGCTTATGCTCCTGTATGTGTCATTCAATCTGAATTTGCATAGCAAATAGTTGAGATTTCTTAAGATATGAAACTTCCTGGCATTTAATGAACATTAAAAAAAAAAAGTTGTTCACTGACTTCCTAGAAGAGAATTTAGATATCACCTTATGTAAACCCCTCATTTAATAGATTAAACATCTCAACTTTACCCATTACTCTTTCTTTCCTACTTTTTGCTGAAGAACTAAGGGTTTTTTAAAAGTTTACTCAATCAACAACCCAGCAAGTATTTAAGTCCTTAATATATGCTAGGTACCATATGATATAAATATAAAGGTTTTTCTCTTCTTGAAAGTTGTATCACTCTGTGTCTCCTTATTGGTTCTTTCACTCTAGTATTCATTTTTTTGGCATTATTTAAAGACTGGTTGGAAAGGATTCTCATTGTGGTTTCAAGCTTCCTTGCTTCTACTCCACTATCCTGGCTTTGTCTGAGATATAGAATTGGAATTTACACTTGCTTTATTGAAAACATTTCATGTTTTAAGCTAGAAATTGAACTCAAGGTGGAAAGAGAGTTGTACTGGATAGAGTAATATAATAACCTGTTAAAGACTAAAGCACCTGGAGAATATAGATTGTGAATGAAAAAATGGGGGATGTAGATATTCCATTCTTCTCTGCCATTCTTTGCCATTATTGTTATCAATAGTCAAGGCCTATGGAAAACACTGAAACTCTAGTTCCAGATATAGAAAATTTAGGTTGTTGCTATTTTTGGTAGGACCAGGGAATTTACAAACTGTCTTCTATAACTTCTCTGTCAAATCTGTTCATGGAAGTTTATACTTATAGAAGTCTAGGGTGCCTGGAACTGTTCCAACATTTTTTTGAAAGTGTGTTCTTTAAACTTTGCAGTACAAAAAAAAAATGCAACAGCATCTATTAGTCTGCTAAATGTGAAATGTAAAGGTCACCAATAACCTCTTAAATCCCAAATACAAAGACCCTTCTTTTTCATTCATCATCCTCCATGACCTTTTTGGAGCATTTGAAACTGCTACATATTCCCTTTCTTGCCTAGAAGTTGTGTGATTGATTGCCTAGAGTGAGGAGAAGATTGAGTCTTAGAAACTAATAAAGAGACTATTGAAATACTTTAGGCAAGATGGACAAGGAATCTGAATCAAGGTATAGGCCAAGTGGATGGTGGCAAGAAGGCAGATGTACATAACATTATAATGGCAGAAATGGCAATATTTTTAGCTGAGTGATTATATGGGGAGATCAAATAAAAAAAATCTAATTTGGCACATCTAAGTGACTACAATAAGTATGATGATGAGCTCAACAGAAATGGGCAACTTCAGAAGAGGTGTGACTTTGGGAGGAATGTTAATGAATTCTTTGTTGGACTTATTAAGTTTGAGATGTCTACAGGACTTGTAGTTTGAAATGATGCATTGGAGTTAAGTAGAACATTAAGGCTGGATGTATAGAGCTAAGAGTCATCTACAAAAAAAAGATAACCTATTGTCATCAAGTTACAACATTTCAACTGGGTAACTCACCATAACCCCAAACTCATCACATGTTTGTAGACAATGCCACTACAAGACTGTAACTGCTTTATGTCAGGAACCATATATTACCTAAACTTTTTATCCCCACAGCACTCAGCATAGTGCTCTACACCTTATGAGAATTTAATTAATTTTTATTGAATTTTCAGTTTTAGGGATATTGTCCATCATAGAATGTAAAGAATTTATCTCTAACTGCAGTTTATATGGGGTTCAGGGAAGACTTGGGCCTCTGGTGTGAGGTTTCACTGAGGTCTTTTCAGTGCTGATTTCTTCCTTTGGTGTCGACCTGCCAACCAGTTCTCACCTGTGGCTTCCAAGAAGCTGTAGCATGCACAGGGAACACATCCTGGTAAGCCATCTTCACAGGCAAGCTAAACCAGGTAGGGGGTACAGTGAGTTGGGGGGCATGTCTACCTTAAGCATTTGAAGACTTCTCTTGGTGGGAGGAGCAGATGAAAATTATTTGCTTCAATGACCATAAAGATAGTAGAAGCAGGCTCTCTGGAACACTTAGAGTTTGGTTAGCCAAGGTCATCCAATGCATCCTGAAGTCAAGGGGTTCAGTCTTTCAGAATAGAGAGGGAGGAAAAGAGAGGAGATTTGCTTTTGTTTCCCCTCCACTGCTCAAGACCACAGGGTCTCCCCTTGATTCATAGCTTGGGGAAAAGATAACTATTTTGATGTCAACTAAATCAGCATAATGCAAAGGAATAACTGGCAGGGAAAGAATGGGAAAGGAAAGTGGGGGAAAGGAGGTCCCTGTCTCTATCTAAAACCCTTTTCCTCCCTCCTCTAGTTTGGGGGGGGGGACTTGGGCCTTGGCAGCCTAAGCCCCTTGAGAGAAAGTCAGGTTGACTTACCCTGGGTTTGGCCTCTTGACCACAGTTCAGACTCAGGGCAACAGGAGCTGAGGAAAAGTCTAACAGATTCAAAATGCCTTTTCTCAAGTCTTTCTTCAGAGAGTCTCTTCAATTGGGGAATACTGGGGGGAAGGATTTCTAGTCACAAGCAGGAAAAAGTGGGTAACCCTTAGGAGAAAGTCTTATTCAACCTTCTCTCTTCAGCTTCTTCAGACTGAGAGACTCCTCCATCAGCCAGAATCTTCTCCTCCTCCAGATTCCAAACTCCTGGGGCCTCACCCCCATTGAAATGATCAGTTCCACACACTCTTTGGCCTGGCACTTTTCTTATGTGCCAGTCTCTGTCACAATCCCATGTCATAACCAGTCATCTTGAATTTTGTCATGCCACTTAAATGTGTGTGGAAGAGAGAGTGAGTCTGACAACTTTATGTAACTCTATCGTATTTAAATCCAATTTATGCATATGTCAAAAGACTATCTGTCATATCATTTTTGTCCTCTTCAAAGATGATGGATAACCACCATTTAAAATGATCTTTCATTAAGCAATGATAGTAATTCAATTCCTTTCTAACTTTTTAAAATACATTTTTGAGGCTTTTTGCTTTTGCATCAGTCATTTTTCTATGTCCCCATGCCCCCAAAGGAATCTTCCATGCAACAAAAAGAAAATGATAAAGCAAAAATACCCATTAATAGCTGCTGAATCTGATAATGTATGCAATGTTCCATCCTAATGGTTTCTTATCTCTGCTGAGAGGGAAATAGTAGTAGTATATTGGTAAATGTTTTACAACTGACCATCTGAAGGAAAGACATTGTCTGCACACTTTTAAGTTTTATCTCATTATTAACATTTTCTTTATCACTTTCTTAAGGCTAGGTAATCAGCAAAACAATAAATCAAGTCCTGACCTGTAGTATTTTCCAATTTCCAAGGCACAAATGCTCACACTAAAAATATATCAATCAGCTCCTGAGAGTTGGTTCAAGCTGCTTCCAGCAAACCCTTATAAGTATACTGAATTGTCTTCTCTCTAAGATTATTTCTGATTTTTCTGATACTCAGAGGTAAATGTCATATCAATGATATTTTCCTTTGTATTTTTGTAGTGATTGTGTTCTGTGTTTTAGTCTTCTAAATCTGCTTGTTTCATTTTATATCAGATCAAATGTCTGTTTTTTTAAAAAACAACTTGTAATTGTTATTCTTTCATGCTCAATAATATTCTATTAATATACTATATACTATATTAAGTCATTTCCTAGTTGTTTTCTGTTCTTTATCACAAAGGAAAATTCTAATATGAATATTATGGTATAATATTTAACCATCATTAATCCACTTAGGGTATATATCCAATAGTGGCATCATAGGGATGAAAGTGTACTAGTTTTCCTTCTTTATCCTTTGTTTTGAGGAGGACTAATGACAATTCATGATTGAATCAAAAGATATCATCTTATGATGTCATTTATCTTCTTTGAACCAAAGGATGAGAAATTGTCAAAAGACAAGATCACAGTTTTTTTTTTTTAAGAAAAATTGCAAGTTATCAACAAACATATCAGAAAAATACTTGAGCATGAACTGGATTTAAGTGAGGCAGAGTTGCACAAATTTGTCAGCTTCATTCAGTTTTCCAGAGTCCGGTGGCAAGACAAAAGTCAGGATGACTGATGATGGCCCATGCTGTAGGGGAGGACTTTTGACTTCTTTGATAGCTAATCAAGTTCTAAGTCCTATACAGTGCTTGCTTCAACAATCTTTACAGCTTTTGAAACAAATTTTCTCATTTGTCCCTCCTACCAAGGGAAATCTTCCCCATGCATGGGGAAGACACTCTATAAGAAACTATGATGTTTAAGACTTGTTTGTTATCCTCAACCTGGTTTATCCCACTAGCTGAGATGGCTCATTGAGATACAGTTTCTTAGAGCCACAGGTGAGAGATGGGTGGTCTGTAGACACCAACAGAGAAAAAGTAGCCCTGAAAAGGGCCAGGCAAACCCTCACTCTAGAAGTACTAGTCTTTCCTGAACACTCTGTTTATCCCTTTTCCACAACTAATCTGTCTGGAAATAACCATTTATCTTACATATGCACTAATTCCTTAGAGTACTGGATTCCTTATCTACTGAAATTTTGTTGGCAATATTTAATGCGAAGATTTTTCCTTTAACATAGTTTTATCTTGTTCTATTATTTATTGTCATTATATAAAATATTTCAATTGTATATTATTTAAAAGTCTATTTTTAATATCTCCTTTAATCTCTTACCTTAATAAGAATTTTCCCCGAAGTTACAAAAGGTACATCCTTCAATTTTCCCTTAATTTTTTTTCTTTTTTATTGAATAACTTTAATACAATAGATAATATTTGAATAACATTGTAAAGTCTGCAAAATGCTTCCATTTGTGCCTTTTTTATTTTTTGTTAATGGTATAACAAGTTAACTTGAACCTAATTTCTGTCAAACTGATTTCTAGATTTCTCTTGAAAGTTTTGGTTTCTTCCAAATCAAAACTTAAGTTTCTGAGCCCCAATTAAGAGTACCCTGACTTGAGTAGGACCTTCTTCTTTTCAGGAAGATAAAGAATAATATCTTAATCTTTTTGAATTTTCAGTCAAACCTTAGTTTACTCGTTTGTAAAAAGACAACATGAAATTGGTAGAATGTTATTGTGAGAATCAGATGAAATGATCTACTGTTTAAAATTTTACATAAATTCCAATTATTATTTTCATTATTGTGATTACTTTTTTAAAAAATTCATACCTTCTATCTAAATATCAGTTCTAAGATAGAAGGACATGACTATTGGAATTAAGTGACTAGAAAGTGTCTGTAGCCAAATTTGCACCCAGGTCCTCCTGACCAGTTGTGGCACTCTATCCACTATACTACCTAGCATCCCCCATTATTATTATTATTAGTGAAAAGAAGTTAAATTTCCTTCCCCCACTTACTTAAAGTTTATTGCCTTACTATGAGTAAAACAGTATCTAAGAAATGAACCTAGATTTTCTGAGTCCAAATCAAATGCCATTTTCACTACACCAAAATACATCCTTGTATTCTCTGCATGTTGTCAGTGCAGGAAATAAAAGGATAAAGGCAAGATGTAGAAGGGGAGCTTGACACAAAGGAACAGAAGATAGAATATTGAAAAGTCCAAGTGCACTAGCACCCCCAAAACAAAAACTACTCATCTAGTAGGATGAAAGCTCCATGAGGACAGGAACTTCAGTTGTTATTTTGTCTTTATATTCTCATCCTCCCATCCATTTATTTGATTAATTAATCCATGGTTAAAATCTGTAAGATTGATGACAATTGAGATCCAGATGGCCCATGATGGCAACAGTTTTGGTAATTCAAACTGAAGCACATGTGCATTTCTTATATGTATATAGGCAGGCAAATGTGCAAAACAAGATGATATTAATAGATGCATTTACCCAAAACAAGATGTGTTCCAAACTTTGAATCTTCAGGGAAATATTAAGATTTAGAATGTATTGGTGGGAAACAGATGGAGGGTATGTATGCATATACTGAAAAGGGCCTGAGAAAAAAAATAACTATTTCCAAAAAGAAAGGCTACTGGCCAGATGTGCTCCACTTCCACTGAGGGGTGAGCTGAAAACATAGCAACAAGGGTCTGAGTGAAACATACAGATGAATAACAGTATGAGTAAACAAATACTGAAACAAGTGATTATGAATGATTTCAGAATCTCTTATCTAATGAATTTATAAAAATAAAATTACAGAGGACAATCTTTTTTGAAGTCCCTCCTGCTTCTAAAATATATAACACATTCATGCCTTTTTCTTTGCTCTCACAAACACCATCCTAGTTAGGGTCCCCATCATCTCTCATCTGGACTATTCAGTCTCCTCATAGATCTCCTTTCCTCCAGTTCCTTCCCTCTCTAGCCTATTTCCCACATAGCGGACAGATTTCTATTCCTAAAGCACAGATCAATACTGATCATGTAACTTTTTTCTAGAAGATCTTGTGATTTCATCTTGCCTCTAGTCTAGGGTACAACTTGAAATCTTGTGTCTGGATTTTAAAGTCCTCCCAAGTGACCTCCCCAGATTCATTATATACCCCGTGCTCTTCTTCACATACTCAGTTTTCTGTCCAAACTGTGCTGTCTATTTTCATATACAACATTCCATCTCCATCTCTTGGCCTTTCCACGGTCCATCCTTCATGCTAGAAGTCACTGTCTCCTTACCTCATCGTGGAACGCCTGACTTTCTGAAAGGCTGTCTCATTTATAGGGATCTTCTCTGCCCAAATTACTTTGTATGAGTTTTGTTTACATTTTATATTTAATTTTCCATATAAATATTACCAACTTCTTGTGAAATATAAACTTCCTGAGAACAAGAAATATGTTGTCTTTTTAAACCATAGCACCTGGCAAGGGCACCATAGTGGGTAGTAAATAAGTACTTGATGGGATCAAGTCATCTTAGACAAGTCATTTAACCCAAATTGCCTAGCTCTTACTATTCTTCAGCCTTGGAAACAGACAGAAAGTTAGGGTTTAAAAAATAAGATGTTAAAAAATGAATGAAAAAATTTTTGTTGTTGAGTTACCAGTCAAATCCAACTCCTCATGAACCCCTTTGGGGGTTTCCTCAGAAAGATATTGGTGTGGGTTTGCCATTTTCTTCTCTGGCTCATTTGACAGATGAGGAAACTGTGAAAGTTATGTGACTTGCCTACGGTCACTGAGCTAGTAAGTGTCTGGGGCTGGATTTGAACTCGGTTTTCTTTATTCCAGCTCTGATGCTCTATGCACGGTTTCACCTAATTGTCTTAATTAGTACTTGGGTCCAAGTAATATACAAAGGGTAGATGTCATTTTACATTGTTGACTTTTGTAGTTTATGCTCTTGTATGTGTCATTCAATCTGAATT
The DNA here is from genome assembly GCF_027887165.1 of Monodelphis domestica. Lineage (NCBI taxonomy): Eukaryota > Metazoa > Chordata > Mammalia > Didelphimorphia > Didelphidae > Monodelphis > Monodelphis domestica. The sequence goes on from NC_077228.1 coordinate 391,938,472, forward strand.
TGCAAAGCAAATAGTTGAGATTTCTTAAGATATGAAACTTCCTGGCATATAATGAATATTAAAAAAAAAAAGTTGTTCACTGACTTCCTAGAAGAGAATTTAGATATCACCTTATGTAAACCCCTCATTTAATAGATTATACATCTCAACTTTACCCATTACTCTTTTTTTCCTACTTTTTGCTGAAGAACTAAGGGTTTTTTAAAAGTTTACTCAATCAACAACCCAGCAAGTATTTAAGTCCTTAATATATGCTAGGTACCATATGATATAAATATAAAGAATAAAATAATCTCTAGTCTTAAGGAAATTACATCATATTGTAAGAGACAAGAATTAATATATACAGAATAAGACATTAATATGAGATAGGGTAGGAAGTCAGGGCACTAGCAAATAAGGAATCAGGAAAGATTTTGTGTAGGAGGTGGTGGTGAGATTTGTCTTAAAGGAAAATAAGAATTTGTGTGTGTGTGTGTGTGTGTGTGTGTGTGTGTGTTTGTGTATGTGTGTGTGGCAGATCAGGTACTATGTTCTCGGAATGGGGAGTAGAGTGAATGGAGTAGGGTGAATAGGGAAAGGTTGATAATTAATGACCAGTGAAAAAGTACAGAGTTTGGAGTAGAAGTTCTGAGTATGGGAAACAAAGAAAAAAACAGTTTTTAGGGATGATAGAGTAGATGGATAGGAATAATGAAGAGTTATGAAACCATAAAGGCAAGTTGAGGTCAGATTATGAATTACCTTAAAACTCAATCAATGTTTTACTATATTTTATTTCAGAGGTGATAGGGAGCCACTGGAGTTGATTGAGTTAGTGGAGCAACATAGTTAGATCTGAGCTTAATGAAAATCACTTTGGTAGCCATGTGGATGATGAAGTGAGGAGACACAAGATAGAGATACACATTACTAGGTCAGCACAGTGTAGTCAAATTGAAATAAATATATTTGTGTATGCTTCACTTTTAGCCTCAACCCTCACACCCTGCTTTGCTTTGTACTTGCATGAGTTAAATTATATAGTCATTTTACTTGAACCCCTATGGGCCTGAACAGACAACTCCCTCCAAAAAAACATTTAATATTACAGTGTTTAAAATAACACATGCCAAAAGAATCAGCACTAAAATGGGAAAGGAGAAGATAAGATCAATCCACAAGTGTATATTGAATTTTAACTCTGCATGAAAAAGGAATATAAATCTTGAGGAGCATAAAAAGAATTAAAATTATTATCCTTATAATTGTTTCCCATCAGGATCTTATAAGCTAATTAGAGATATAAGAGAAATAGTAATGGATGGTGTAAGTCCATCATTAAATGCCAAAGGAGAGGTACAGGGACTGCCATGGAAATTCAAAGGGAAGGGGGTGGGGATTATGCTCAGCTGGATGGATCAGGGATAGTTTCAGGGAGGAGGTATGTGTCAGGTCCTGGGAACCAGAAGGCATTGGGAGGGGATTGGCAGACATAGCACCACTGATGAAAAGGCTGTCTGACCAGAGAACTCTGTTATTGGGCTATTCATGCCCCCACTCCCATTTTCTACCCTGGCCACCTGTCTCTTTGCTCAGTTTTTGCCTTGGCTTTTTCTCAGGCGCCTGCTTTCTGCATCGTGCTTCCCATTCACTCCCACTTTGCTTTGTTGGTGCTCAGCCTGCTTTCCTGGACTCTTGAATCCTCTTCTGGCTTGTCCAAGATTACACTCCTACTTGCCCTCTTGCTTTGATGATTCTCCCTTCCTCTTCTTCCCCCCTCCCCAATAACTTGACTTTCCCAAGAGGATGGGTGTTTTTGTTATATGGGTACCTCCCACCACTTCTGGCATCCCCTAGTTGGAAAAGTAAACTTCCCAGAAACTCAGCCAGGCTGTCACTGTCCTCTGATGACCCTGGCCAGAACTATGGAACCCAAATTACCTCCTAGAGCCAGAGTTAACCATGAGGATCCTGTTCCCCAAGCTTAAACGAAAACAGTTAAATATGAGCTAGCCATAAATTATGAGAAGGATTTAGTTGGATGAAAACTAGATGGGAACACTCTAAATAAAGGGACAAATGCATAGAAGAAGGAAAGCACATAACATACAAGACCCAACAAGAGAACTGGTTGTTTGGAATGAGGGATCTATGTCATAGAATAATAGAATATAAAATGCAAAGATTAACAGGGGCTATATGTGGAAGGTTTTGGTGGTGAAGGGATTTGAACTATGCATGGGCAACAGTGAGCTACTAAACGTTGTTGAACAGGAGAACATGAGGAATTGGAATGGACACAAATTCCTAAGATACTTCAGAGATTCCAAGACATTGGAAATCATATTAGACATAATTACTGGGGTCTCTTGAGATTTCTGTAGAATATCTCTTCCCTGAATTCAGTTTTAAGGATAGAAGCAATATTAGTTGGAAAGTTTATGGAAATGAAGACCTATCTTTTGATCTCTCCTTGGACTTGTAATCTCTTCACACTGGCTTCTTGACCCTCATCACCTTTGGGACTTCTACTGCTTCCCAATTTATATATTTTAGTAACATTTTTTTATTGCTTTACCAGGTTTGAAAGACGTCTGGCCTCAAAGAATCTCCAAGATGTCCTGTTTGTTATTAATTTTTCATTCCATTCCCTGATTGCCCAATCACATGGAACTGGCCATATTGCCTTTCAGCATAAAGTGTGTTACTACATCACAATTAGAAGCATATGATTACATTTAAAATGATTTTATTGTCCAAAATCAGCATGAAAAATATATTTTTTCAGTAGACAGATTCCAACTCAGATTTTGTACTGCTTCAACCATGAAACATGGTTTTGCTATTTAAATTTATCTTAAGCTTGGCTTTACATAGGTAGTTAGAAAACGTTTTTTTATATCTTATTGATGCTGTGATCTTTCAATTGACTCAAAAGACAAATACTTGGGATTTAGTTCCAAGACTAGTGACTCAATTACATTCAGCTTCCCAGTAAAATTATTCTTTCTTTTTAATAAGGAAAAAATAACATTCCACCCTGTCTGCCTTCATCTTCTCTGATTTGGATTGAATTAAATTCAATAGACATTTATCAAGTGCATGACTGGAAGTATCAGTAAAATTCATTTCACACATCTTTGTCATCAAAAACTATTTCCCAAGTATACTAAAATGATATCAGAGATGAATCCAGCATTACAAAGACTTGGTTGCTGTACAAATTTAATTGTGACACACCCTGCCCTCCCTACCCTACCACCAATAAAATAAAACCAAATGAAATAGAAAAATTACAGTGTCCCCTTTCATTCTTTTTCTTTATTATTTTCCTTGAGTTTTGTGGTTGTTGTCACTCATCCAAATGAATTTTGCTACTACTTTGTCTACTTTTCCAATTATGTTGAGTAATATTTTTAATCATTTTGGTAGTGTCCATTTGGTCTAGAATTGAATCAATTAATTTATTCACATTTAATTTATCTTAATTATATTGACATGGTTCACTCTTTAACATTTTCTTTAAGAAATATTTTATAATTGTGTATATATTAGTCTTGACAATGTCTTGGTATAATGATTCCTAGATATTTTATACATTTTGTGCCCCTCCATTAGAATGTAAGCTCCTTGAGGAAACATAGTTTTTGTTTTTCCAGAATTTACAACATTTTATGGCACATCAAATTACTGTTTTTTTTTCCTTCCTGATATTCACTTGAGATTTCTAATTCTATTTTCCCCTCTATCTCTCCCATGGGTAGTGGAGAAAATCTTAAGGACCCTTCTTTAGAGTAAAATGTTAGCTATGTAAAGAAGTGAATAAGAGCACCAGGCCTGGAGTCAAGAAGATCCAAGTTCAAATTTGGCCTTACATATTTTCCAAGTTGTGTGAACCTGGGCAACTCACTTAACCTTGTTTACATCAGCTTTCTCATCTGTCAAATGAGCTGAAGAAGAAAATGGCAAACCACTTCAGTATCTTTGCCAAGAAAAGACTAAATGGGGTCATAAAGAGTTGGACATGACTGAAATGGCTGAACAACAAAAAGAGATCCTGGGAGTTTTTATGTAGATTAAAAACATTGGCTTCTTTTCTTTGTCAATTTAGAAGACACAGACTAGACTTATGATTTCATTGGCCTAGCAGTATTCTAGGTGAGAACTTCTCCCAATTCAGGTTGACAAACATTCTGAGAAACCGATAGTCTTAGAAAACTGCTCAGATTACTGGAAGGTTAGTGACTTGCTCAGAGTCACAAAGCCAATAAGTATCAGAAGTGGGAATTGAACCAATTCTTTGTAGCTCCTGGGCCATTTTTCTATTAATTATGTTTTGTCTATCTTCAAAGTGAAGATATTTAAAATAATTTTTAAAATATTTTTTGTTTCTTAACCCATTCAGAAGGATTCTGCTGTGGTTCTATGCTCTCTAGAATCCACAGAAACCTTTGACTTATTTAATATTGATTCATTTTCCTTTATTTTGAAATATTCATTCATATAAGACTAGACTCCATTAGATTATCTAGAAACTATCTAGAAGCCATATGCACTTCAGTTAAGAATATCTTCATAATTGTTTTATGCTCAACATCTTTACCTCAGACCTGGTGGATGTACACCATGCTATCATTCTACTTTGGTTTCCTTGGTTGCTCAGTTCTCTGGCTAAGTGCTCTTGTGGTGCAGTTACCATGCTGTAGACTGAGCTGGAGCAAGCTTATGGTAAGTTTTTTGGTTTTTCTTAGGGTAGGAATGAATGAGAAAGGCTGAGTTCTATTGCAAATATGTGGATAGATGAAATGCAAGAGCTTGGTGGCTGATTGGCAAGGAAATAGTGAGTCTGCACATTTGGAAACAGGGATTACCCTTCTTTGCAATTAGTTTGTTGGGTTTTTTAAACTCATTAGGGTTCTTGGTACCTTAGACCATGGGGACCACTGAAATTGCCTTATTTCTTTTTGCCTCCGTCTTATCATGGAGAGGATTAAGAGATGGGAAGGATCAAAAAATGTCTAATTCTCCAGTTTTGTGGTCACATGTCCTAGAATCTGAGCCACTGAAAGAACCAAAGCCATGAGAGGCCTGAAGTAGTGGTATTTTCCCCAAGACATTCTCCTCGTAGAATCTCTTGCTACTACTTGGCAATCCACAGGAATGTGCCCAAGCAGCGGGCTGTCTTTGCCTCTGCCTGTGCCCACTACCCTTTATCCCCTTTTGTGGTCCTCCTTAACTCTGGCTTCAAGCTCCCCTCTCCACACTCCACACTCCCCAACAACACATACTTCCAGTCCTGTCCAGGTTCAGCCTTGATGATCTCTCTATCACTGAAAACTAACATGCTCTGAGAAGCCTTGTAGAGGCAACATAGAGGGGTCCTTTTTTATTGCTGTGGTGGGAAGTGGGAGGGATCACTTGCATCAAGGATAAAATGATTGTGAGACAAAATAAAAAACTTGGGAATGAAAAGAAAAAACAAAATTTTCTTTTGCCCTTCTTATAGGTGAGCAAACTGAAGCTTTTGAAGTTAAATTACATTCTCATAATTACAAACATGGAATGGTTGAATCAAGATCTCTAGTGCACAATGATAAATGTTTTTGCATTCCGTCTCCACACAAAGAAGCCTCTAAGAGAAAATTATAAACTCTTGTTGCTGAGAAGACATCAATAAATTCACAAAACTCTGCTTTTTTTTACCTTTCTTTTCTTTCTCCTTCATGGCTTATTAAAGGAAAAAAATCACCGAAATAAAATGCTCTCACCTTTTGACAAGCTTTTTATTATATTTTTTATATTCATTGACCGGTCAGCTTTCCCATACATATTTTATCCTCTAAAAAAGAAACTAACTCAGTACAAAATTAAAATAATCTTATCTAGAAAACCATTATAAAAATAACCATCAAGCATGATTTAAAATTGCAGAGAAACAATCTACCGCATGTGGTAATAAAAGAGGAGAAAAAAAAGAAAGTGGAATAAATTTACATCATTCTACTGTTTTCTCTATAGCTTAGTAACCCTTTGCTGGATGCTCACAATAAGCCTAGTGGTAAGGCAGAGAAAGGAAAAATACTATAGTCACTACAAATTATAGCCAGTTTTCTAGAAAATATATTCCATTGGCAGCTGTTTTTGAGTGCTGCTATAACAGTGGTTACTCCTCTCTTTCCACCTCTGACTCTTTAGTCACTCTTGGTATTCAGATAGATTTAAAAATTGCCACTGTAGGAGAAAAATTAGCCTGTTGGACTCCAGCAGAGTAGCTAGTCTAAGCCTTCTGTGAATGATGTTTAAATGTGTATGTGTTTCTATATCTATGTCAACATCAATATAATCAGGAATATAAAGAAACATAAGAATAAGTGAATAACCATTATGCCTACACAATTCCATCACACAAAAATATTGATTGAATAGTGAAATGAATGGATTATTAAAACTGAGGAGATGTTCAATAGGGTTAACTTTAAAGAGGGAAATGAATTAAGGGCAAAGTTCAGAAAGAGAACAGGAACATGGCTTGGCAAATAGGAAGAAAGAGGGCATGCTTAGCATATAACAGAATATGGAAAAGCATCTTTTCAACAGATTTATTATCAGAGGAAATTTTTGAGTAAGTAATCTCTGCTTTTAAATCTTTTCTCCAGAATTTATTTCAAAATTATTTAATTTCTTTAAAAGATTTTCAATCAATCTTTCAAAAATATGCAGATTTTATTAATCTAGTTGGAAGTAAAATGAGAGGAACTGATTTATTTTCATTGTTGTAAGACTTACAAAAATTAAAAGTTCTTCTACCCTGACTATCAAGAAATAAATTTTGGCAGTTGATATACTTTCTGATTTATTAGGATCAAATGTAAGTAACTAACTAGGCAGGGGTGTGTGTATGTGAGTAAATCTCTTCAGCATTGCAATTCACACTCTAGAGGGCTCAGAAGAGTTGAGCACCAGAGTGTGAGATTCAGTGTTGAAGAGATTCTCTCTCTCTCTCTCTCTCTCTCTCTCTCTCTCTCTCTCTCTCTCTCTCTCTCTCTCTCTCTCTCTCTGACACACATTACACATCTAGTTATGTTAGCTTAGACTACACTATAATTCTTAACCACTCAGTTATCCAACAGAGGCTATCTTGCCATCTTCCCTATCATAGTATACTCATCTCTAACCTTCCATCTTCTTTACTGGTAATAGTAATAAAATCAATATTGCCATTGCTTTTGGAGAGGATATGTCAATCAGTAATGGGGTCACAATTAATCAACTCATCACTGTTACTATTCTAAGCAAAACCTCTACCTTTGTCTATACTACTCCTTTATTTGACATTTTCCCTTATTAGTATATAAGCTCTTCAAGGGCATGAACAATCCTGTTTTTGTATTTAATTTCCAATCACTTAGCACAGTGCCTGGCACCATTTCCAACTAATTGCTACCACAAAGAATTGGTTTAAATATTTTTATACAAATAGGTGCTTTTCTTTTTTCTTCGATTTCTTTGGGATACAGACCTAGTATTGGTATTTTTGGTTCAGAGTGTATGTACACCTTAATCCCTTGAAACTCTTAAACTTTTGTTCTTCAAGATAAATTTTGTTAGCAGCATTTAGGTAGCTTGGTAGATAAAGAGCCAAGCCTGGAGACAGCAAATCCTGGATTCAAATATGGCCTCCCACCCCTCTTAGCTATGTTACCCTGGACAAGTCACTTGGCTTCCATTATCTAGCCTTTATTGCTCTTCTACCTTAGCAATCTGTCATGGGCAAAGTCCACCCTTGCCTGAGACTCCAGGGCATCCCAACTGGTGGCAAATGATCAGTCAACAAAAATAACAAACAGAAGACAGCTTAATCATAACAGTCATGGGATTGCTTTGCATCAGATAGCTGCTCCACTATTCCGATGTCTGATCTTTATTTTTAAACTCATTTTCTTGGCATGCAGATACACAAAATCAAAGAGAGATAATTCGAAAAGTGATACATTAACTTTTAACAAATCACTTGATTAACATTCTATATTTTTGTATTGTGATTACAGACAGAATACAAGATAAATGATTTCGTCACAGGTGGCTTACTAGGGAGTTTGAGTTACTGATTTGTGTAATTGAGTCACTGAGGCATATTGAAGCTTAGTATACTTGTACTTTACCTGTACCTAATGTATGGGCCTTTATGATTGATTTGTGTGCTGGCTTCATGAGAAGGTTTTGGGCTTGGCCTATATCTGCATTTTTTTTCTGGGAATTATGTACCTAAGTAAATGTTAATCCATGATAGTTTTTTGGGGATTGGGTTTAAGGGTCTGATCTTTTGTTGATGTTTTGGGGAATAAGGATACAGGTGTTTTGCTCTTGCATTATTTCTTTTGATACTAGGGGGAATAATAATCATGTCAATTCATAGGTAAGGGGCATTAATGAAAGAGGTCATATAAAGGGAATAGAGTGGGCAGTCACATCTTGCCAAGGACCACTCTGTGGTCTCCCCAGCTACCATGCGTGACTGTCAAGGAGTTGTGGTCTGATGGCCCCCAGCAGCAATCAATACCTATTATTGACTCTAGGATAGAAAGTAGGGGTTTTAATTTTCTTAAAAGATTATTTAAAAATTTTTTTTAATCTATAAAATAATTATTTGGTCATCATTTGAGTAGTAAGAATTAATTTGGGCAAATTCATCATTTTTATTATATTGGCTCAACCCATTAATAAGCAATAAGTATTTCTCTAATTCTTTAGACAAGTTTCAATGTGTCAAATATATTTTGGAATTGTGTTCATATATTTTCAAGGTTTGTCTTGGCAGGAAGTCTCCATTGTATTTTTTATTATCTGCTATAATTTTAATTCAATTCACCTTTCTATCTCTTCATGCTAGATTTTGTTAGTAGTATATAGAAATGTTGATAACATCTGTGGGTTTAGGAATCAAATCCAAATTTGTGTCATAAAAGGAATTTGGTAAGGCTCTTTCAGTAGCAGGGACTAATTGCTACTTTAAAATTGGTAGAATTCATTTGTGATGCCTTGTTCAATTTCTTTTTCTAAGGTAGAGTTATTTAAGTATTCTATTTCTTCCCCTGTTAATCTAAGTAGTTTATATTTCTGTAAATATTCACCCAATTCACTTAGATTTTCAGTTTTATTGTCATATACTTGTAAAAATAACTATTAATAATTAATTTAATTGGTAAATTCATGGTATATTCATCTTTTTATTTTTGATACTAGTAATTTGGTTTTCTTCTTTCTTTTTATAAATGAAATTAACCAATAGTTTATTTTTATTGGCTTATTTATAGTTAATAAAACTATCTCCTAGTTTTACTTATTAGTTCAATGGACATTTTACTTTCAATTTTACTCATTTGATTTTCAAGATTTTCATCATGGTGTTTAATTAGGAATGTAGAATGTGTTCTTTTTAAATTTTCTTTAGTTGCTCATGTAATTCATTGAGTTATTTTATTTTTGTAGGTATTTACTGATATAAAATTCATTTAAGTACTGCTTTGGCTACATCCCACAAATTTTGGAATGTTTTCTCATTTTTAAAATATGTTTTATGGAATTTTTTGTTTCTGTGATTTGCTCTTTGGCCCACTCATTCTTTAAAATTAGATTTTTTTTAGTTCCCAATTATCTTCTCATTTAAGCTTCCATAGTCATTTATTAAATGTGATATTATTGCATTATGGTCTGAAAGGGGTGCATTTAATATTTCTTCTTTTCTGTATTTGGTTTTGAGTTTTTTAAGCTCTAACACATGATCAGTTTTTGTGAAAGTGTCATGTATAACTGACAAAAAGGTGTACTTCCTTATATTTCAAATCAGTTTTCTTCAGTGGTCTATCGTATCTACCTTTTCTAATATTCTATTTCCTTTCTTTCTTATTTATTTTATAGTTAGACTTATCTAGATCTAAGAGGGGAAAGTTGAAGTCTCCTGTTAACATAGTTTTACTATTTCCTCTTGTAATTCACTTAAATTCTTTAAGAATTTCAATGCTATGTCATTTGATGTATATATATTTGATATTGATAGGATTTCATTATCTTTGATTCATCTTAGCAATGTGTAGTTTCCTTCCTAGTCTCTTTTAATTAGTTCTCTTTACTTCTGTTTTGTCTGAAATCATAATTGCTCCCTTTACATGTCTCTCTTTCAAGTGTTTTTTGTAAACAATATATTCTTTGATTTTGGTTTCTAATCCAAGTTATCTACTTCCAATTTATGGATGAGTTCATTCTCTTCACATTCAGTTGTTATTATTAACTTTTTTTCCCTCTATTATATTTTCTTCTATTGTCATGGGGAAATTAGCAGGAGCAAGAAAAATGCGACAAAGCAGGAGCAGGAGATCCTGCAAAACAGAATAGCAAGACTCCAGGACTCTGGAGAAGTGACAGGCAGTTTCTTCTTCTGAGAGAGACAGTTAAGCAGGCAGTATTTGAGTTTCAGTCTAGTTCTACTGGGCGGACCTAGAGAGCTACATATTCTCAACCCTGTGACTTTCCTTGTGATCCAGCCTATCCCTGTGAATCCTGTTGATGCTGAGAATGATTTCCAACAGAGCTTCTCAAGACTCCAGAGGACAACTATTAGTGAGACCTTTCCTTTGAACCCTTTTCCAGCTACCTTCAATTCCTTCCCACTTTTATATATTAACTAAGGGGGTTTAATTTAACTAGTTGTAGGAAGTATATTTGTAGGTAGAGAAGTGTTAGATAGTGTAGGTTAACAACTTGATTTTGGTTCTAGCTAGATCATCCCAATTCCCTTCCCTTATCTTAAAATAAACTATTATTTTAGTTATATATATATATATATATATATATATATATATATATATATATAATTTCAGTATAGTTATTTCATTATTGACCCTTCCTTCTCTATTTTTCTTCTCTCATGTAAAATCTGTTTTGCTACTGACCATTGCCTTCCTTTGTATTCCCTCCCTTTTATCACTCCCTTACTTTCTCTTAACCCTTTGCCTTTCTACTTCACTGTGTAAAGATTAAAATTAATATTCAATACCACAAGTAGTATTTTAATACTACTCATTAAAACTGACTTGGAGCAAAGAGGAATTAAAAAAAAAACTCCAGCAAGCAACCAAGATGCTCCCTCCTTACTGCTCGTACCAGCCAGAGAGAGCACATGGGCAGACACAGAAACTCCAAAACCCCATTTATGTAAGGAGACACACAAACAGGAAAAGGAAAAGGGGATTGTGGGAAATGGAGTCTCTAGGGTTCAAGATTTCTAAATCAATACATCTCGCCTGTGATCCTTTGGGAGACCAGTTTCCCCAATGGAACATGAAAACATAACTAACATAACTTGAACTAGAGTTATATACAAATATCATAGTTTTTAAAGGGAAATTACAATAATTTGGAGATAAGAGGAAAATAAAAGGGAAAAGGAGGAAAACCAGTAATAGGTGCATTGACAAAATATCTCTTTATTTGCTTAATATCTTTGTCTTTAGAAATATAAAGGTCGAAATATTAAACTTCAAGCTCAATGAGCTTATCCAAAAATTGTGAGGGTATCTCATTATCTGATTGCCTAAGGCCTTCACATTATGACCATGCTTCTGTATCCTAGAAGCATTCTTGAATAGCTGTTATAATGGCATCCTTACAACAATGTAATTGCAATCAATCTATGGTACTTTTATAATCCCATGAAGGATCCTGAGTTGACCAGAGTGCTACATAATGCCCCCAGACCTTGTTAACATGAGAGATGATTTTATTTTTTCCCATTCCTTTAGAAAAACATTGAGCAAATTTTCAATATTCTTATAGGATGGGTCATATTGATAAAAAATATCATCCTTCTTCTTGGTCATGACCAGAGATTTGCATTCAAAGGGAGGTATATCATATTTCAGTTCTCTAATTTCTTGGGGAGTGAAAGGTATATGATATCTCAGGGTCACCACATCTCCATTGCATCCTATTTCAGGCACTTCCCTTAAGGGGAAAATAAATTCATAGTAGTCATCTGATGTCTGTGATTCCTTGGAAGTTGACTGTGGAATGTCAAGGCAACATGGGTAGGAACAGGTATGGTAGCAGAACGAGATTTCTTTGGGGCTGGGGCTGGTTGTCCAGTGAGAGAAAGGGCAGGAGAGGATAGGAGATTAGAAAGAAGGATCAGGGGAGGTAAGATCATCCAGGAGTTGCACAGCATGAGAAAGATGTTGCAAAGTACAAGAGAGAAGGGTCTGCACCTGATGTGTATGAGAGGGGTGTCTCATCTCCATTTCAGGAGAAACAGAATCATCCACTATTCGTGGTTCAGAAACAGACTTGCAAAATTCAGACTTGTTTTGGATGGGATCAGTACTTTTTGTTAGATCATGTGTTTGACATTTTTTTATTGAATTTTCCTGTTGGCCTGCATTTCTGCTTTAATCTCTTGCATGGTAGCATTTTTGTCTTAATATTGAAGATCAGAAAAATAAAATTTCCTAGGAGTGCAAGGAGGAGGAGGGAATTTGGAATTTTACATACCTCTAAATGTGTAAAAAGCAGACGTCTTTCATGCATGGTAGCATTTATGCTACTCAGCATTTTAATAAAAAAAAAGGAAAAAAATGTACTTTTACTGAATTATTTTTAAATTATTATTATAAGGGGTGTGGGCAGAAGGTTAGGGTATTTAGCTTATTTTATTTTTTATGATTTTATTGGATTTTTATTTGTAAAAAAAGGGAAAATTTTTAAAAATTATTTCTTTATTGCTGCCAACTAGTGGCAGCAAACAACCATTGTAGCTAAGAAGGCAAAGGAAAAAAAATAAATGAGAGGAAAAAAGGAAGAAGAAAAGAGAGAGAAAAAGGTAAGGAAAAAATCAGTGCTCAATATTTATCTCTAGTGGCCAAGAGGCAGTACTAAAACTGGGAGGGATTAGGGGCATGGTTAGGGGTGCTTTTCAAGATAAGGGGTGTGGTTATGGACTGCCAGAAACCAAAATGGATAATATTACTACAAAATCAGATGGAGACTGAGAGATGGAAGTAAAGCAAATTTGGCATAGGAAGGAAGGGTAGGAGTTATGCTGGGGTGGTTAAAAGAGGGCTAGGACCCTCTCAACAAAGGCAAAGAGCCTTATGGAGTCTAGGAGGCAATCAGCTGTACAGAAGGCAAAGGGACTTGCATTCCACACTGGCTGTGGAAAGGGAAGCTTATACATACCAGCTAGAATAGGGATCAGGGCAGCAGAAGCAGGAGAAGCAACAGTAACATGGGGATGGGGCCCAAGGCTAAGGTAGCAGTCTGAGACTATGGGGAGGAGTAGGATTGCTACTTAGCCATCAGGAAGGCCAGGCTGTAAAATACTCACAGCTGCCAGAGGTTTGGAAGGAGAACTAGAGGAATGAGCCAAAACTGAGCAGCTGGAGAGGGGGTTTGAGAACTCCCAGCAGAAAAGCAGCTTTTGGTTGCAAACCAATAGCAGTTTTATTGTTTTTTTCCCTTTGAAACATTGTTTTATTTGGTCATTTTCAAACATTATTCATTGGAAACAAAGATCATTTTCTTTTCCTCCCCTCCTCCAACCACCCCTCCAATAGCCGATGCGTGATTCCACTGGGTATCACACGTGTCCTTGATTCAAACCCATTTCCATGTTGTTGGTATTTACATTAGAGTGTTCATTTAGAGTCTCTCCTCAATCATGTCTCCTCAAACTCTGTAGTCAAGCAGTTGCTTTTCCTTGGTGTTTTTACTCCCACAATTTGTCCTCTGCTTGTGGATACTATTTCTTCTCCTTGTGACAAGGAAATCACTTTAAAAGACTGATATATATTAATTTAAGGTCGCCAAGGAATTCAGCTATGTAATTCCTAAATGAAAACTCAAGTCAGCAGTCAATCTTTTATGGAGTTTAATTACAATAGGAGGAAGAAAGGAATTAGAGAGAGAGAGAGAGAGAAAGGGAGAGAAGGGAATAGGGCTTAAATACCCCTTCTGTTTAGGCTGGGCCAAAAGGCCCAAGCCCTTAGATAGCTGGGGCAAAGAAAAGAGATCAGTCCCTATTACTCACATGACCAAAATGGAGAAACAGTCTCAGAGGCCCCCACCTTCAGCTTCCTTCAGAGCAAGCTTCTCAGAGCACACACCAATCACACCGACCAACTTCTCAACCACCACCGAGTCTTCAGACTCCCCTATCTTTAAGGAAACCATCCAAGTTGCCTCCCCTCAGTTCTCACATCTACCAATCACTGTCCATCAATTTCCCTGTGCCAATGGAGGCTCTAGCTTAACCTAGGACCACCCAGAGGCTTTGCACATGTCTGTTGAAGGTCATATTTTCAAATGATTAAATCTTTGCTCCTTTGCTACAGCCCTTTCTAAATCCTGTTAACCTGAGTAGGGTAGAGATTGGAATAATTAAATTTTGATCTAGGCTGCAGCCCTTACTCAATCCTGTTAGGACTGAATAGGGTGGAGATTGATTCCAAGTATCTCCATTGTATCAATTCTAAAATCAATCATGAATCAAAAAAATTCCTGTTCTATGCTTAAGCATAGGTCAAAGTCCTTTCCACTGTTCAGCAAAAGGTTTCTGTCCTAAAGTAATTTTAAGAAGGGAAGAGAAGGAACCTCCCATGCCAATGGGGTTCCCATTCCAATAGACTATCAGTAAGAAATTTTCCAAGTATGAAATATCCCAATGGTGAAATTTCCAACATTTATAAGTCTAAGGAATTTTGAGGTTTACATCCTGCAGAATGTTAACGGACATTGTATTGACACTAATGGAGAAGTCCATTACATTTGATTGTACCACAGTATTTCAGTCTCTATGTACAGTGTTTTCCTGGTTCTGCTCATTTCACTCTGCATCACTTCCTGGAGGTTGTTCCAGTCTCCATGGAATTCCTCCACCTTATTATTCCTTTAAGCACAATAGTATTCCATCACCAATATATACCACAATTTATTCAGACATTTCCCAATTGAAGGGCATCCCCTCATTTTCCAATTTTTGGCCACCACAAAGAGCACAGCTATGAATATTCTTGTACAAGTCTTTTTACTTATTATCTCTTTGGGGTACAAACCCAGCAGTGCTATGGCTGGATCAGAGGGCAGACAGTTTTATCGCCCTTTGGGCATAGTTCCAAATTGCCCTCCAGAATGGTTGGATCAATTCACAACTCCACCAACAATGAATTAATGTCCCAACTTTGCCACATCCCCTCCAGCATTCATTAATTTCCTTTACTGTCATGTTAGCCAATTTGCTAGGTGTGAGGTGATACCTCAGAGTTGTTTTGATTTGCATATCTCTGATTATAAGAGATTTAGAACACTTTCTCATGTGCTTATTAATAGTTTTGATTTCTTTGGCTGAAAACTGTCTGTTCATGGCCCTTGCCCATTTATCAATTGGAGAACGGCTTCATTTTTTGTATAATTGATTTAGTTCTTTATAAAATTGAGTTATTAGTTATTAGTTATTAGTTATTAGTTATTAGACCTTTGTCAGAGGTTTTTGATATGAAGTTTATTTCCCAATTTGTTGTTTCTCTTCTCATTTTGCTTACATTGGTTTTGTTTGTACAAAAAAATTTTAATTTGATGTAATCAAAATTATTTATATTACATTTTGTGAGTCTTTCTATTTCTTGCTTGGTTTAAAAGTCTTTCCCATCCCACAGGTCTGACATGTATACTATTCTGTGTTCTCCTAATTTACTTATAGTTTCCTTCTTTATGTTCAAGTGATTCACCCATTCTGAGTTCATCTTGGTGTAGGGTGTGAGGTGTTGATCCAAACCTGATCTCTCCCACACTGTTTTCCAGTTTTCCCAGCAGTTTTTATCAAATAGTGGGTTTTTGTCCCAAAAGCTGGGGGCTTTGGGTTTGTCATAGACTGTCTTGCTGAGGTCACTTACCCCAAGTCTATTCCACTGATCCTCCTTTCTCTCTCTTAGCCAGTACCAAATTGTTTTGATGACCACTGCTTTGTAATAGAGTTTGAGATCTGAGACTGCAAGGCCACCTTCCTTTGTATTATTTTTATTATTTCCCTGGATATCCTTGATCCTTTGTTCTTCCAAGTGAACTTTGTTATGGTTTTTCTAAATCAGTAAAAAAAAACTTTTGGAAGTTCAATGGGTACAGCACTAAATAGATAAATAAGTTTGGGTAGGCTGGTCATTTTATTATATCACCTTGTCCTACCCATTAGCAGTTAATGTTTTTCCAACTGCTCAAATCTAGTTTCAGTTGTGTGGAGAGTGTTTTGTAGTTGTGTTCACATAGTTCCTGTGTTTCTCTTGGGAGATAGATTCCTAAGTATTTTATTTTGTCTAAGGTGATTTTGAATGGCTTTCTCTTTCTAATTCTTGATGCTGAGGTGTGTTGGAGATATATAGGAATGCTGATGACTTATGCAGGTTTATTTTGTATCCTGCAACTTTGTTAAAGTTGTTGATTATTTCAACTAGCTTTTTGGTTGATTCTTTAGGATTCTTTAAGTAGACCATTATGTCATCCGCAAAGAGCAATTACTTGGTCTCCTCATTGCCAATTTTAATACCTTCAATTTCTACTTCTCTAATTGCTACTACTAGTATTTCTAGTACAATGTTAAATAATAGATGTGATCATGTGCATACTTGTTTCACTCCTGATATTATTGGGAATGCATCTAGTTTATCCCCATTGCAGATGATGTTAGCTGATGGTTTTAGATATATACTGTTTATTATTTTTAGGAAAGACCCTTCTGTCCCTATGCTTTCTAGTGTATTTAATAGGAATGGGTGTTGTATTTTATCAAATGCTTTTTCTGTATCTATTGAGATAATCATGTGGTTCTTGCTGGTTTGCTTGTTGATGTGGTCAATTATTTGGATGGCTTTCCTAATGTTGAACCAGCCCTGCATCCCTGGTATGAATCCTACTTGATCATGGTGAATGATCCTTCTGATCACTTGCTGGAGTCTTTTTGCTAGTATCCTATTTAAGATTTTTGCATCTATATTCATTAGGGAGATTGGCCTATAGTTTTATTTCTCCGTTTTTGATCTGCCTAGCTTTGGAATCAATACCATATTTGTGCCATAAAAGGAATTTGGTAGAACTCCCTCTTTACTTATTATGTCAAATAGTTTGTATAGTATTGGGATTAACTGTTCTCTGAATGTTTGATAGAATTCACTGGTGACTCCATCAGGCCCTGGGGATTTTTCCTTAGGAAGTTCTTTGATGGCCTGTTGGATTTCTTTTCCTGATATGGGATTATTTAAGAAATTTATTTCTTCTTCTGTTAGTCTAGGTAATTTATATTTTCGGAAATATAAATTCATATCGTGTAGATTGGTATATTTATTGCCATATAATTGGGCAAAGTAGTTTTTAATGATTGCCTTAATTTCCTCTTCATTGGAGGTGATATCCCCCTTTTCATTTATGATGCTATTAATTTGCTTTCCTTCTTTCTCTTTTTTTAAAATATATTTTATTTGATCATTTCCAAACATTATTCGTTAAAGTCATAGATCATTTTCTTTTCCTCCCCCCCACCCCCCATAGCCAACGGGTAAATCCACTGGGCATTAGATGTTTTCTTGATTTGAACCCATTGTTTGTTGATAATATTTGCATTAGAGTGTTCATTTAGAGTCTCTCCTCTGTCATGTCCCCTCAACCGCTGTATTCACGCAGTTGCTTTTCCTCGGTGTTTCCACTCCCATAGTTTATCCTTTGCTTATGAATAGTGTTTTTTTCTCCTGGATCCCTGCAAATTGTTTAGGGACATTACACCGCCATTAATGGAGATGTCCATTACGTTCGATTATACCTCAGTGTATTAGTCTCTGTGTACAATGTTCTCCTGGTTCTGCTCCTCTCGCTCGGCATCACTTCCTGGAGGTTGTTCCAGTCTCCATGGAACTCCTCCACTTTATTATTCCTTTTAGCACAATAGTATTCCATCACCAACATATACCACAATTTGCTCAGCCATTCCCCAATTGATGGGCATCCCCTCGTTTTCCAGTTTTTGGCCACCACAAAGAGCGCAGCTAAGAATATTTTTATACAAGTCTTTTTGTCCATTATCTCTTTGGGGTACAGACCAGCAGTGCTATGGCTGGATCAAAGGGTAGTTACTCTTTTGTCGCCCTTTGGGCATAGTTCCAAATTGCCCTCCAGAATGGTTGGATCAGTTCACAACTCCACCAGCAATGAATTAATGTCCCTACTTTGCCACATCCCCCCCAGCATTCATTACTTTCCTTTGCTGTTATGTTAGCCAATCTGCTAGGTGTGAGGTGATACCTCAGAGTTGTTTTTATTTGCATCTCTCTGATTATAAGAGATTTAGAACACTTCTTCATGTGCTTGTTAATAGTTTTTATTTCTTTATCTGAGAATTGCCTATCCATGTCCCTTGCCCATTTATCAATTGGAGAATGGCTTGATTTTTTGTACAACTGATTTATCTCTTTATAAATATGAGTAATTAAACCTATGTCAGAGGTTTCTATGAAGATTTTTTCCCAATTTGTTGTTTCCCTTCTGAGTTTAGTTACATTGGTTTTGTTTGTACAAAAGCTTTTTAGTTTGATGTAGTCAAAATTATTTATTTTACATTTTGTGATTCTTTCTATGTCTTGCTTGGTTTTAAAGCCTTTCCCCTCCCAAAGGTCTGACATGTATACTATTCTGTGTTTACCCAATTTACTTATGGTTTCCTTCTTTATGTTTAAGTCACTCACCCATTTTGAATTTATCTTGGTGTAGGGTGTGAGGTGTTGATCTATTCCTAGTCTCTCCCACACTGTCTTCCAATTTTCCCAGCAGTTTTTGTTGAATAGTGGATTTTTGTCCCAAAAGCTGGGATCTTTGGGTTTATCGTATACTGTCTTGCTGAGGTCGCTTTCCCCCAGTCAATTCCACTGATCTTCCTTTCTGTTTCTTAGCCAGTACCAAATTGTTTTGATGACTGCTGCTTTGTAATATAGTTTAAGGTCAGGGACTGTAAGGCCCCCATCATATGTGGTTTTTTTTTTTCATTATTTCCCTGGATATCCTTGATATTTTGTTCTTCCAAATGAACGTTGTTATGTTTTTTTCTAAATCAGTGAAGAAGTATTTTGGTAGTTCAATGTGTATGGCACTAAATAGATAAATAAGTTTGGATAGGATGGTCATTTTTATTATATTGGCTCGTCCTATCCATGAGCAGTTAATGTTTTTTTTTCCATTTGCTCAAGTCTAGTTTTAGTTGTGTGGCAAGTGTTTTGTAGTTGTGTTCATATAGTTCCTTTGTTTGTCTTGGGAGGTAGATTCCTAGGTATTTTATTTTGTCTAAGGTGATTTTGAATGGGATTTCTCTTTCTAGTTCTTGCTGCTGAGCTGTGTTGGAGATATATAGAAATGCTGATGACTTATTTGGGTTTATTTTGTATCCTGCAACTTTGCTAAAGTTGTTGATTATTTCAATTAGCTTTTTGGTGGAATCTCTAGGATTCTTTAAGTAGACCATCATGTCATCCGCAAAGAGTGATAACTTGGTCTCCTCCTTGCCTATTTTGATGCCTTCAATTCCTTTATCTTCTCTAATTGCTACTGCTAGTGTTTCTAGTACAATGTCAAATAGTAGAGGTGATAATGAGCATCCTTGTTTCACTCCTGATCTTATTGGGAATGCATCTAGTTTAGCCCCATTGCAGATGATATTAGCTGATGGTTTTAGATATATACTGTTTATTATTTTTAGGAAAGACCCTTCTATTCCTATGCTTTCTAGTGTTTTTAATAGGAATGGGTGTTGTATTTTATCAAATGCTTTTTCTGCATCTATTGAGATAATCATGTGGTTCTTGCTAGTTTGCTTGTTGATGTGGTCAATTATTTAGATGGTTTTCCTAATGTTAAACCAGCCCTGCATCCCTGGTATGAATCCTATTTGATCATGGTGAATGATCCTTCTGATCACTTGCTGGAGTCTTTTTGCTAGTATCCTATTTAAGATTTTTGCATCTATATTCATTAGGGAGATTGGCCTATAGTTTTCTTTCTCTGTTTTTGACCTGCCTGGTTTTGGAATCAGTACCATGTTTGTGTTGTAAAAGGAGTTTGGTAGAACTCCCTCTTTACTTATTATGTCAAATAGTTTGTATAGTATTGGGATTAACTGTTCTCTGAATGTTTGATAGAATTCACTGGTGACTCCATCAGGCCCTGGGGATTTTTCCTTAGGAAGTTCTTTGATGGCTTGTTGGATTTCAATTTCTGATATGGGATTATTTAAGAATTCTATTTCCTCTTCTGTTAGTCTAGGCAGTTTGTATTTTTGTATATATTCATCCATTTCTCCTAAATTGGTGTATTTATTGCCATATAATTGGGCAAAGTAATTTCTAATGATTGCCTTAATTTCCTCCTCATTGGAGGTGCTGTCCCCCTTTTCATCTTTAATGCTGTGAATTTGCTTTTCTTCCTTCCTTTTTTAAATTAGATTGACCAGTACTTTGTCTATTTTGTTTGTTTTTTCAAAGTACCAGCTTCTTGTCTTATTTATTAAATCAATAGTTCTATCACTTTCGATTTTATTAATTTCTCCCTTAATTTTTAGGATTTCTAGTTTGGTTTTCTGCTGGGGGGTTTTAATTTGATCACTTTCCAGTTTTTTCATTTGCATTTCCAATTGATTGATCTCTGCTCTCCCTTGTTTGTTAATATAAGCATTCAGGGATATGAATTTACCTCTGATTACCACTTTGGCTGCATCCCAAAAGGTTTGAAAGGATGTTTTGCCATTGTCAATTTCCTCGATGTAATTATTAATTGTTTCTATGATTTCTTCTTTAACTAAACGGTTTTGGAGTATCATATTGTTTAATTTCCAATTGGTTTTAGATTTGGTTTTCCATGTACCATTACCAATCATTATTTTTATTGCCTTATGATCTGAGAAGGCTGCATTCATTATTTCTGCTTTTTTGCATTTGTGTGCTATGTTTCTGTGACCTAATGTATGGTCAATTTTTGTGAATGTGCCATGTGGTGCTGAGAAGAAGGTGTATTCCTTTTTATCCCTATTTATTTTTCTCCATATGTCTATTAATTCTAATTTTTCTAAGATTTCATTCACTTCTTTTACCTCTTTCTTATTTATTTTTTGATTTGATTTATCTAAATTTGATAATGGTTGGTTTAAGTCTCCCACTAGTATGGTTTTATTGCCTATTTCTTCCTTCAATTCTCCTAGTTTCTCCATTAGAAATTTGGGTGCTATATTATTTGGTGCATACATGTTGATTAATGATATTTCCTCATTGTCTACAGTCACTTTTAACAAAATATAATTACCTTCCCTATCCCTTTTGATCAGGTCTATTTTTGCATTGGCTTTATCAGATATCATGATTACCACTCCTGCCTTCTTTCTATCAGTTGAGGCCCAGAAGGTCTTACTCCATCCTTTAATTCTGACCTTGTGGGTGTCAACCCACCTCATGTGTGTTTCTTGAAGACAACATATGGTAGGGTTTTGGATTCTAATCCATTCTGCTATTCATCTACGTTTTATGGGTGAGTTCATCCCATTCACGTTCAAAGTTATGATTGTCATTTGTGGACTCCCTGGCATTTTGATAGCCTTCCCTAATTCTAACCTTTCTTCTTTAGCTCTACCTTTTAGTCCAGTGATTTACTTTGAATCAGTCCCCCTTGTCCCCTCCCTTGATGTTTCCCTTTTTAGTCCCTCCCTTTTTGTTCCCTCCCCCTACCCCCTCTCTTTCCCTCCCTTTTTGTTCTCCCTCTCCCCCTCCCCCCCTTGGTTTTCCCTTCTCCCTACCCTTGTTGGGTAAGATAGAATTCAAGATCCCAATGGATCTGGATGTTTTTCCCTCCCAGAGTTGATTTCCCTGAGATTAAGGTTTAAGTAAAAAAAAAATCCCTCTCTTCCTCTCCTTCTTATAAGAGTTTTCTTCCCCTCCCCTTCCCATGTGAATCTTTGTGTGAGAAAGATTATTCTATTTGGTCTTTCTTTACCCCCTATTTATATATTACATTTTCCCCACATATTTGTATACATAGATTGATATAAATGTAGTCCTTATAGAAGAGAGTTTGAGTAAAAGAAGAAGATAACATTTTTCCCCTTTCCTTAATATTTACCTTTTCAGGTATTCCTTGCTCTTTGATTTTCGGTATCAAACTTTCCACAGAGCTCTTGTCTTTTCTTTGCAAAAAGTTGGAAATCTTCTATTTTTTTGAATGCCCATACTTTCCCTTGGAAGTATATAGTCAGTTTTGCTGGGTAGTTGATTCTTGGTTGGAGACCCAGCTCTCTTGCCTTTCTGAAGATCATGTTCCATGCCTTACGATCATTCAGAGTAGAACTTGAAAGGTCTTATGTGACCCTGATTGGCATTCCTTTATATCTAAATTGTCTTTTTCTGGCTTCCTGTAGGATTTTTTCTTTTGTTTGATAGCTTTGGAATTTGGCAATTACATTCCTGGGAGTTGTCTTTTGGGGGTTTAGTGTAGAAGGTGTTCTGTGAGCTCTGTCAGTGGCTGTATTGCCCCCTTGTTCTAGAATCTCTGGGCAATTTTCTTTGATTATATCTTGTATCACCATGTCGAGTTTGGTGTTTATTTCTGGCTTTTCTGGGAGTCCAATTATTCTTAAATTATCTCTTCTCCCTCAATTTTCCAGATCTATCACCATGTCGGTGAGATATTTTATGTTCTCTTCTAATTTCTTGGTGTTTTGGCTTTGCTTTATTAATTCTTGCTTTTTTACATGATCGTTGTCTTCCAGCTGCCTGATTCTGGCCTTTAAAGCCTGGTTTTCCTTTTCAGTTTCATCACACCGGTTTTGTAGATGCGTGAATTTCTTTTGCATTATTTCCAACTTTTCCTCCCAGAAGGCTTCCATCTTTTTGGTCATTTCTGATTCAAATTCTTCATGGGTTTGTGGTGAGTTTCCATTTCCTTTGGAAGATTTTGGATCATTTTCTTGTATATCATCTTCTATCTCCTCTGTATTTTGTATTTTGGCTCCATAGAATGTGTCCAAAGTCGCCCCTTTCTTCTTATTTTTCTTGGTATTTTGGGGCTTCTGTGCTTCTGTGGAGTTTGCCATCTCTGAATGTGGAAGATTAGCTTTTCTTATCTCTGTCTGGTATTCAGAGGCTTTAGTCCTGGGCAGATTGTCGGTTCTATGAGGTTTCCCTGGGTTTAATTGAGTATGCCTCACTGGAACTGGAGTGGAAGGGTCGACCAGGGGGCACACTCTCCCCCAGCTCTCTGGGTCGGGTTGCTTTCTGGAAGTTGCCTTCACAATAGCTGGTCGTGAGGCTGTTTCGTTGGCCTGCGGGGGGATGGGCTGCGGCTTCCCGGAGCTCCGAGGGCAGTGACTTTCACTGAGACTTGGATAGCAGGATCCAGCCTGTGAGGCTGTCTTGCCCGCCCTGAGGGTTGCTGTTGTTTCAGACAAGCCTGCTCTCTGGGTGGGGGGGAGCTCCGAGGGCAGTGACTTTCACTGGGACTCGGATAAAAGGCCCTGAGGGTTGTTGTTGTTTCCGATGTCCCTGCTCTCTGAGCGGGGCAGGGGCTGCGACTTCCAGGAGCCTTGGACTCTGAGCTCCTACCCCTTAGGTCCAAGTGATCTCGGTTTCTGGCTTTTGAGGGGGGCCGTACCTTCTGATCCAGGTCCAGGTCCAGGAGGAGGATTCCCAGGGTCTATGCTGTTGATTGTCTTGAATTTCGGCGCCTTAGGAGCTTATAGTTTGAGATCGGTCGGGAAGGGTTTTCCAGAGATCTGAACTTTAGCTTTCTCTAAGCCTCCATCTTGACCGGAAGTCCCCTTCTTTCTCTTTTTAAATTAGATTGACCAGTACTTTGTCTATTTTGTCTGTTTTTTCAAAGTACCAGCTTCTAGTCTTGTTTATTAGCTCAATAGTTCTATCCCTTTCAATTTTATTAATTTCTCCCTTAATTTTTAGGATCTCTAGTTTGGTTTTCTTCTGTGGGGTTTTAATTTATTTGTTCTCAAGTTTTTTGATTTGCATTTCCAATTCATTGATCTCTGCCCTCCCTAATTTGTTAATATATGAACTCAGGGATATGAATTTTCCTCTAAGTACTGCTTTGGCTGCATCCCATAAGGGTTGAAATGATGTCTCACCATTGTCATTTTCCTCAATGAAATTATCAATTGTTTCTATGATTTGTTCTCTAACTAACCAATTTTGGAGCATCATATTATTTAATTTCCAATTTATTTTTGATTTGGCTCTCCATGTATCCTTACTAATCATTATTTTATTGCCTTATGATCTGAAACGATTGCATTTATTATTTCTGTTTTTCTGCATTTTTATGCCATGTTTCTGTGACCTAGTGTATGGTTAATCTTTGTGAATATGACATGTGGTGCTGAGAAGAAGGTGTATTCCTTTTTGTCCCTATTTATTTTTCTCCATGTGTCTAATGGCTCTAATTTTTCTAAGATTTTATTCACATCTTTTACCTCTTTCTTATTTATTTTTTGATTTGATTTATCTCAATTTGATAGTGGTTGGTTGAGTTCTCCCACTAATATGGTTTTACTGTCTATTTCCTCCTTCAATTCTTCTAGTTTCACCATTAGAAATTTGTTTCCTATACCATTTGGTGCATACATGTTGATTAGTGATATTTCCTCATTGTCTATACTCCCTTTTAACAGAATATATTAACTTTCCCCTATCCCTTTTAATCAAGTCTATTTTTGCTTTGGCTTTGTCAGATATTATGATTGCAATTCCTGCCTTCTTTCTATCAGTTGAGGCCCAGAGGGTCTTACTCCATCCTTTAATTCTGACCTTGTGAGTGTCTACCCTCCTCATGTGTGTTTCTTGAAGAAAACGTCTTATAGGGTTTTGGATTCCAATCCATTCTGCTATTCATTTACATTTTATGGGTGAGTTCATCCCATTCACGTTCAAAGTTATGATTGTCACTTGTGGATTCCCTGGCATTTTGATAGACTCCCCTAATTCTGACCTTTCTTCTTTAACTATAACCTTTTAAGCCAGTGATTTACTTTAAATCAGTCCCCCTAGTCCCCTCCCTTGATATGCTTCCCTTTCTAGTCCCTCCCTTTTTGTTTGTTGGTTGGTTTGGGGGGGTTGTTTGCTTTTTTAGGATCTGTTAACTTCCCTTTCCCCTCTCTTTCCCTCCCTGTTTATACTCCTTCCCCCCATCCCTCTCCTTAATTTCCCCTTCTCTCTTACACTGTTGGATAAGATAGAATTCAAGATCTGTGAACCTTAAAAATTCCCAGATTCTACTTCATAAGATTGGATTAAGACCATTCCCCATTTGGGCAGTGAACTCTACTTAGATCAGGAATGTGAGAACTCACCTAGTTTAGTCTGCCCTAGGGGAAGATAAAGTTGTAAACTCTTTTCTGAACAATGAAAAGTACTTAAACCCATACTTAAGCCATGTCTATTTTAGGACTAATACAAAAAGGGTGCTAAGTACCTATAAAGGTCAAGCAACTTGTGAACTTACAAGGAGCAAAGAGCTGAAATCTTACTCAGAGATTCTACTCTACTCAGATGTGAATTACTCAAAAGATTAGTCTACTCAGGTGTGAACTAAGAATGGTCTGTCCTTTGAAAAATGTCTACTGTGATTGGTAGATGAAAGAACTTAGGGGAGGTGACATAGGAGAAAATTCCCTATATAAGGAGATGACAGGCTCTTAAGAAAAGACCAGTCTCTAAGGAGGCTGTTGGGAGAGAGTCTCTTGAAGGCAGTCTCTTGAGACAGTCAGAAGAATCCCTCTCTGGAAAAGGATGGCTGGCTGAACTGGTGTCTATATTCTTGCTTGGACAGATCTTGTGGTGAGTGATTAAGGACTGACTGATCTCTCTCTTAAGATTCAGGTCTAGGCCATGTTGGCTTAAGGCCCTTCATACTTATTCCTTTCTTACTCTCTCTCTCTTTCTTTAATTCCTCATTATATTAATTAATTAAAATCTCTATAAAACCCAATTGACTTGGGTATATTTCATAATTGGGAATATTTCCCTGGCAACCACTTTATATATTGATTTAAAAACAAAACACTGTAGTGAAAACATATTTCCTGCGGTCACAATTTACTCATCCACTCTTTTATCTACTACAATTTAAGTCTTCCACTATTTTAACTCACTACAGTTTATGGCCTCAACCATTTTAATTATTAGAGATCCCAGTGGATCTAGATGTTCTTCCCTCTCAGAGTTGATTTCACTGAGAGCAAGGTTTAGGTAATATCAATTAGCATTCTCTTCCTCTCCTTCTTATAGGAGACTTCTTCCCCTCCACTTCCCATGTGTATCTTTGTGTGAGAAAGATTATTCTATTTAGTTTTTTTTCATTTCTTGAAGTATATCTTAGTAGCATCAATGATTTCCCCCTCCCTTTTTGTTTCTCCCCCCTTCTCCATATCATCTTGATGCCCCAATCTTTCCTTATGCGTGATTCTTCTAACTACTCTAATGATGCATACAATTTTGGGAGTTACACATTACATTTTCCCCACATATTAATATACATAGTTTGATATAAATGTAGTCCTTATAGAAGAGAGTTTGAATAAAAGAAAAAGATAACATTTTTCTCCTTTTCCCTTTCCTTCATATTTACCTTTCATGTTTCTCTTGCTCTTTCTATTTGGATGTCAAACTTTCCACAGAGCTCTGGTCTTTTCTTTACAAAGACTTGTAAATCTTCTATTTTTTTTTGAATGCCCATACTTTCCCCTGGAAGTATATAGTCAGTTTTGATGGATAGCTGATTCTTGGTTGAAGACCCAGTTCTCTTGCCTTTCTGAATATCATGTTCCAGGCTTTACTGTCATTCAGTGTGGAAATTGCAAGGTCTTGTGTGACCCTGGTTGGCACTCCTTTATATCTAAATTGTCTTTTTCTGGCTTCTTGTAAGATTTTTTTCTTTTGCTTGAAAGCTTTGGAATTTGGCAATTATATTCCTGAGAGTTGTATTTTGGGGATTTAGTGTAGAGGGTGTTCTGTGAACTCTTTCAATGCCCATTTCACACCCCACCCCCCGTCTTGTTCTAGAATCTCTGGGCAGTTTTCTTGGATGATATCTTATATTATGATTATCAAGATTACTGTTTATTTCTGGTTTTTCTGGTAGACCAATGATTCTCAGATTGTCTCTCCTTCCTCTATTTTCCAGGTCTGTCACCTTGTCAGTGAGATAGTATATGTTATCTTCTAATTCCTTAGTCTTTTGACTTTGCTTTATTAATTTTTGCTCTTTTGCAAGATCATTGTCTTCCAGTTGCCTGATTCTGACCTGTAAAGTCTGGTTTTCCTTTTCAGTTTGGTCTGTCTGATTTTTGAGGCTTCAAGCTGTTTCTGCAATTGCATGTTTTTGTCCCTAAGATTGCTGAATTCCTTTTGCATTATTTCCCATTTTTCCTGCCAGAAGGCTTCCACCTTTTTGATAACTTCCAATTTAAATTCTTCAAGAGCTTGTGGACAATTTCCATTGCTTTTGGAAGGTTTTGGAACATTTGTGTTTCTTCTTCTAGTTCCTCTGTATTCTGTATTTTCCCTTCATAAAATGTATCCAAAGTCACCCCCTTCTTCTTGCCTTCCTTGGTGTTGGGGTGTTATGGTTCCTGAACATTGTTTGCCATCTCTATGTTTTTTTCTCCCTTTTCCAGTCAGAAATCTGAGTGAGGAGGGCTTGCTCTCAGTGTAAGGGTCTAATGATCAAGGCTTTAGCCTCGATCAAATTCTCGGGTCTCCGCAGCTGCGCTGTCTTCCTGGGGGAGCCCAGGATCTGCCCTCTTCTGCCTGCTGCCATTTCGGGAGTTACTGCTCTCAGGTATAGGTCTTTGATGGTCTTAGTTAACTCCCAAGACCTTTGGGTGCCCCTTGCTCACTTCAGGGGATCCCTTCGCACACTCACTGATTATAGAGCACTGGTTCTGGGCTCCCGAGATCTGAGTTCCCCTTGCCCTCCTGCCGGGGTTTCTGGTGTTACTACTCACAGGAGTAGGTCCTTGATGGACTTAGGTCCCTAGACCTGGGGCTGCCCTTTATTTAGTCCTGGGGTACCCCTCCCTTACTTGTTGATTCTGGCCAGTGCTGACTTTAACTCTGGCTCTGAAGGTGTGGTGGGGAGGTAGGTGGGGGAGGGTTGTTCAGCTTTTCGTTCCCTTATATTGTAGAAATGCCAGAATACCACTTACCTTCAGAGCTGTGCCTTAGTGTGGGGTCCCTCCTTTCTTATGAGGATTTTTTTTTGTGGGGGTCTTTTGAAGTCATCTGTGTTGTTGGGTCTGAGGAGAGGAAGAGAGCCATGTCTACTCTGCAGCCATGCTTACCCGGAAGTCCCCCAATAGCAATTTTAAACCATGGGGTTGCTTGGCTGCAGCAGGGTTAAAAAAAAAACAACACAAAAAACCAACAACTCTGAGTTCTAAAGTCCCAGTGGAGTCACCAAAAATGTAAAGGTTAAAATTTATAATCAATACTCCAAGAATTATTTTAATACTATCTATTTAAATAGACTTAGAGCAAAGAGGAATTAAAAAAAAAAAACGCCAGCAAGCACCCAAAATGTTCCCTCCTTACCATTTATACCAGCCAGAAAGAGCACATGGGTGGACCCCCCCCCCAATCTATGTAAGGAAAAACACAGACAGGAAAAGGAAAATGGGATTGTGGGGAATTTAGTCTATAGGGTTCAAGATTTCTAAATCAATACAACTGTTAAATGAGATAGTTTTTTTACTATCAATTGTATGTAGATATCTATATGTATATATAGTATACACAGACATATCTATATAGTGAGAAACACACACACACACACACACACACACACACACACACACATATATATATATATATATATATATATATTCCTCTTTTCAAACTAATTCAGATGTTAGAGAGGTTCAAACATTACTTCTCACCACCATTATCTCCCCTACCATAAAAGTTCTTCCTTGCATGTCTCTTTTATGTGAGATAATTTTCTCCATTCTTCCTCTCTCTTCCCTCTTTGGGCATCCCTTTCTCTAGTTTATCTTTTTTTAATATATATATACACAATGTCAATATGCTTGACTTGCTGTTGCACCTTCTTTCTACATAGATTTCTTATAACTGCACTAATAATGATAAATTTTTAGAAAATAAATACATCATCTTCCCATACAGAAAGATAGTTTAACTTTTTTGAGTCCCTTATGACTCCCCCTTTCATGTTTACCTTTTTATGTTTCTCTTGATTCTTATGTTTGAAAGTGTGAAGATTAAATTTAACTCTCCCCTGATTGTGAAAATGGAATTAATTAACTCTCCCCTGATTGTGAAAATGAAATTTTAGATGTAATCACTAAAAGTGTAAATGCTACTTACAGTTGAGTGGGGAGATCTGCCCATTTTTAGATCTAATCACCAAAAGGGTAAGCATCCCACTTAATTATTAAGTGGGGAGGCCTGTGACCCATGTGTGCAATAGTGGGTGATGAATCAGAATCAAACTGACTGCCCCATGGGCTGTCCTAAGCAAAGCTTCAACTATGATTGGTAGATATGAAATTAGGGAAGGGCACAGGAAGTGACACAAAATAAAGTATCTTTAAAAGGGAGTTACAACTCCCTGAGTGTAGTTCAACTTGAATTTCATCTTCTTCTGGAGTTTAGAGTTTGATTTGGAGGATGGTGAAGAATCTGCTGATTGGACCTGAGACCCTGTTCCTAGTGTGACTGTTCTTAAATCTCTTCCTTTGGACTGACACTTGGTGAGTGAAAAAACTGACTCCTTTCCTGGATTTTCTGAAAAGACTATACTCAGGAGAGACCTACCTCTTGAGAAAGACATCCTCAGGTCCTCAGCTATGCCAAATCCTCTCTGACTAAGGACCAACTCTCCCTTCCCGGGTTGAATCAGGGGCTGGGAGTAAATTACTTAGAGCTGAGGCTAGATGTTACCCTATCCTTTTTCTGATTTTCTTACTTCACTCTTTCTATATTTTGTAAATAAATCTCTTCAGAATAAATAAAATTCCTCGTGACCCTATTCTTAAATGATCCAGTCCAGCCTTTTCATAAAATAACTCTTTTTCCCCCTTACAAAAGTCAAATTTTCTATTTAACTACAGTCTTTTCACCAGGAATGATTGAAAATCCTCTGTTTCATTAAATTTTCATTTTTTTTTTAACTCTAGGTTTTTTGCTTTCTGGAATATCATGCTGTAACTCCACCATTCCTTTAATGAAGTAGCTATACTAGATCTTGTATGATCCTAACTGTGTCACCATGCTATTTGAATGTTTGTTTTTTGTTTGAAATATTTTCTATTTGACCTTGGAGCACTGGAATTTGGATATATTATTCCTGGGAATTTTTAATTTTGGATCTCTTTTGGGTGGTGATGGAAGGATTTTTTCCATTTCTATTTTACCCTTTTGTTCTAGGTTATTGATTATTCCTTGATATTTTCATGAAGTATATGTCAAGTCTCTTTTGCTAGTCATGATTTTCAGGTAATTTAATAATCTTTAAAAAATATATTTAATTGATTAATTTAGATCATTTTTCCAGGATAACAAAAATCATGTTCTTTCCCTCCCTTCCCCCCAACCCCCTCCCATATCCAACACACAGTTCCATTGGGTTTTACATGTGTCTTTGGTCAAGACCTATTTCCATATTATTGATATTTGCACTAGGGTGCAATAATCTTTAAATTATTTCTATTCAATCTATTTTCCATGTTAATTGTTTTTCCAATGAAATATTTTACATTTGATTCTATTTAAAATTTTTTTAACTTTGTTTTATGGAGTGATTAATTTTTATTTTTTCAATTCTAATTTTCAAGCAATAAATTTCCTCAGTGAGTTTTCACACCCATTTTTCTATTTGGCCATGTATGCTTTTTAAGTAGTTATTTTCAACAGTAAATTTGTGTTCCTCTTTTTCTATCAGCAAATCCTTTTTTCTTTAATTGTCATTTTTTTCAGTATTGTTGGTTACTCTTTTAGCAGGCTGTTAATTGCCGTTTCATAATTGTCTCCCTTCAGTTTCATTTCTTTACCTAATTTTTCTTCTACCATGTTTTTTTTTTATTTTGAAGATTTTTTTAGTTCTAGGATTTCTTGTTTGTCTTGTGTCCAATTTGTATTTTTCTTTGAGTTTCTGTTCATAACAGTTCTGACTCTCCTTCATCTGAGTTTTTCTTGATTTCCATTGTCACCATGGTAGCATTTTATGACCAAGCTCTTTGTTGTTGTTGTTGTTCATACCCCCCCCCCCAATTTCCTGATTTGAAATTTTATTTTAATGTTAGACTTTGCTCTCTGCATGGAGAGAGGGATGGCTACCTTAAGCTTCAGACTTCTTCTCCCTGCTATTTTTAGAGTTATTTCTGTGGCATTAGAAGATTTGGTGTGACTGGGTAGAGGTGTGATCACTGTTCTTTTTATCTACAATCTGGTCTTTACCTAGGAAAATCTTCTGATCCCTTGGGATTGCAATTGATTTTGTTTGTTAGGACCTCTCCTCTCTTGGGACTAGAAATTATATTGTTCTTCAGGTCCCCTAAACTTTTGGGACAAAGAGTGATACTCCTAAGGACTTCTATTTCTTCTATCAAAAAAAGTTCCTTTCCATCCTTGAATCCAGAAGTAGGTAAAAGCAATGGAGTTGCCAAAGAGTGTCTGGTCTTGTATTCAGTGGTAGTATATGGGTATCTTTTCATCTTTTTTTCTGACCAGGTGCCAGATCCCCTTACCATCTCTGACTTGAAAGTTCCTGAAACTGCTAATGCTTCCATCAGTACTACCTAGTCTCAGCACAACACTATTATTTCATCCATGTGATCTCCAAGCCAGTCTTGTCATACCATGTCACACATCTCTCTTTCTGGACTCCTTTGTTGCATCTAGCAATAAAAAATCTTGGTTCTGACACTCTAGAATTACATTTGAGGTGTTATTTCAAAATTGTTTTGAGGGGAATATTGGGAGAACTCAGCTTTCTATACTGTTCCTTCTTGGCCTTGATCCCAGAAGTGACCAATTTTTTTTTAATTTTCTAAAAAAATCAGTGGCACTGCTACAAAAATGCATGTCTTTTGCAAGCTGCCTAAACTCTCTATGTGACTCTATCTAGGACAGTGATGGGAGAAACCACTCCCATTGGGCTGCTGGGCAGAGGGGTGGGTGACAAATGGAGAAGGGGAAGAGAGTGGTCCAAATGATATGCTCCTCTCCAGCACTGTTTCCCTCTAGCTATATGCCATGCTGTGAGCTATGCTCCCCTCAAACCTGGTTCCTCTCTAACCCCACCACATGCATCACCTTCACCTCAGATTCAACAGGCTGCCATCCACCCTATACTCTCATGCCACATGTGAGCTGCCCACCTTAATGGAGACAGGAGAGAGAAGAAGTGCTCCTATTGGGCTACTGCACAGAGGAACAGATAAAGTTAGAAATGTCCTTAGGTTCAGTGGAGAAGGCAAAGGGAGAAACTCACCCCAAGTCCCTCTGGCTTTCTAGTAACTAGGGAGCCCACAGAGAGGACTCTGAATGCCCTCTCTGGCACATATGCCATAGGTTTGCCACTATGGATCTAGAAGAATGAAACTCAAATAGAAATAGGAATCCTCTAGGCTATACATGGACTTGGAGAATCAGAAATTAACATGATCTATGTTGTATTATATTTTTTATTTATTTTGTTAAATACTTACCATTTATATTTTAATCTGGTTCAGTCCTTCTCAGGCTAAATCCCTTGTGGGCTATGAGTTTGACACCTCAGCTCTACATAACAGTCTGTTTAGGTCTTTCTAATAACAGAATTTAGTCTTTTCTAGGCAATGTCTTATTGGTTTGGTTTAATGCCAAAAGTTTTTTTTTTTCCAAAGTACACAAGGGACTTTGCTAGCTCACTGGGATTTTGAAAGTTGAATCCTTTTGAAATGTATTTAAGACCAATGGAATTTAACTGCATTGGCTAATAGTAGCAATGAGTTCAACAGCAACACTGCAGGGCTCTTGATGTAATGGGAAAATATCTTGGTGGTGGACATTACCTCTTCACGACCTTATTTGACCTACTTTGGGTATGTAAAGCTGGGGTTCTTCTTTAAGGAACTAATCATAATGTTCTTGGTTTAATTGCCACTCTTCTGTTGTAATTTTCTTTCTGTCTCTAAAGCTCCTATTCATTTGAGTACCTCACTGAACCGTGGGAATAAAGTGGGCACTGACTGGTAAAAAGCACCTCTTTGGTAAAATGTGTTCGATCAGTAAGCAATGAATCACTGCTCTGATCATTGCTCAAATACAATTTTTGGGGTCAAATGACCCTCTGTTCCTGAAGAAAGCTGAGGTCAGGGAACAGCAACAGTAAAAATGACTCTCCACTGTCCTGATTTACTTTAGAAAAAAAAATTTCTTTCATTTACCCAGCGCTTCGTAACTATCTAACAATAGTAAAATACTACACACTTTCCCACCCCTATAAAATAAAGCATCATTATGAAGACATTTGAGAAAATGCTTTTTTTCTTTAACTATGATTGAGGTTCAGAGGAGGAATAATTGTATAGTAATGGAATTATCTTGATATCATAAAAGGTCTTAAGTATGTGTGTGTGAGTATTTTCTTAAAAGGAATGCTTCCTTTGGAAAGATCGGATTAATATTCTCAAAAAACTAGAATGCTACAGATGCTTTTGTTGGTCTCTGGGCTGATTAGGTTTTTCTTATTTTAAGTGTTTTCTGAAAAGAAAACAAAAGTGAGCACATTTTCTTAAGTGGAACATTTGGACATTTGTTCACCCGTGATTCTCTTAAAGTCATCTCTGTTTTAAGCTTCAAATGATGAAAAATAATCATTTGTGTTGTTTTCTAGACATCTAAAATGAGTGAATTTGACATAAGAACTCTATATACATCTGAACAGGAGCCAGGCATGTAGGTAAGATTCATCATAGACCAATTGGTTTGCACATGTTATTTCTCTGACAAGACAAGATAAGCTACACAGTATCCAACAGCATTCCTTCCTTTCTCTTTTGTTCTTTGCCAGTTGATTTTTATTCACTGGAAATGCCAATTTTCCACACGCTATTCAATGTGAAATATTTGTTTGACCAAAAAAAAAAGTAGAATGGGAGAACAAAAATGAAAAGATGCTGAAGATTTAACTCTTTCCTACTCAACTATTTCTTTCTATTTCTCCCTATTTATTTTGAGTTTAGAATTATGAAACCTACCAGCTTAAAAAAAAACAAAAAACATATGAAATGCTTCAGTCAGATCTATCCTGGCACAGTCACTGAGGCAAATATTGTGAAGTGGTTTGGCTTTCCTTTACCTGCTTTTTAACATTTTTCTGTTCCCAACCCCCATCCCTACCAATGGTGAAAGACCCCAGTGAAGTAGTTTGTTGTTTTTTTCCTGTTGTTTCCCCTTCAAAAGCTGAAGTTTTAAGAGGATGAGGAATTTTTTTGGCTCAAGCTAATACTCAGCACATTAGAGCATTTTTCATCTTCAAAGAACTCTTTTAATGAGTTCATCTTTACCACACACCTGGAAGTCTTTCTTCTACTGCCATCTTCCCCTACTCTAAACAAAAGAAAAAAATGAGCTGAGGAAGCCAGAGAAGACAGGTTAAATAACTTGCTTCTAGGCACTGAAAACTTATGATAAAAACAAAATTACAAAACTAAAATCTTTTAGGGAATAGCAATGGGTGCTCAAGATATATAGTTAGCTGTCCTACAAAATTATTGTGTAAAAAAGCAATGTGGGCATTCCTCTCCCTCCACACAGTAATTTAACTCACACTGAGAGATGTCTTTCCCAATGGTAAATCAGGAGGGGTGTCAATAACCAGCATGTACACAAATATTGTTATCTATATATGCTCAAGTAGCAGCCTCAAAAATAAAATAAGGGAGAAAAGCAACAAATAAACAAACATACCTACCATATCATGAGCAAATGAGTTCTGTAGATTTGGGATTCTGAGTTGGAATTAGACATCAAATGCCAAATACATTGGGATGTAAACCTTTTCCACAGCCTGCTAATACAGTGATAGTTTTGGAAATTGTTCATCCTAGGCCATTGTGATAAACCAAGGAGAATGTACAATAACAGACATTAATATACTATAAAAGGTGTTCCAGACACCTTAGTTAGTTCTGTGTAATTAGAAACTGTTACCCTAAAAAAAAAAAACCTACAATTCCCAACCCCCTCACTCTTCCTGTCATTCTGGGCTGACGTAGACAGAATATAAATTCTGTGGAGTTCCGTCTCTTGCTTTTTTGTCTTCCTGTCCCTGCTGTGGACACAGGGTTTTTGAGCAGGTAGAAAAACTTCATCATGTGGCTCAATTTTGTTAGATAATAAACTTTACAAAATATAATAATTGAAGTATTGCACATTAATTTAAATCTTATAGTTCTCAGATTTGCCTATTGCTTAGCTAGTCGTCTATGCATATAGGTACAAAGGCAAAAATGAAACAGTCCCTACCTTCAAGGAGTTTATGTTCTATTAAGAACTTAATGTATCAGAGGTGGAGCTTAATTCCAGATTATTTTTATTCTGAAGCCAGGCCTCTGGGCTCATATACCATATTGCTTATCAATATGTAAAAATGTTTTGCATGAAAATACATGTATAATCCAGAATGAATTACTTGCCATCTGTGGGAGTTGGGAAGGGGAAAAGGGAGGGAGACAATTTGGATTATATGACTTCAGAAAACATATGGAAATGTAATATGTATTAAATAGAGTATGCCAAATATCTTAGTGCAGTGCAAGAAGGAGAAGTGTGCACAGAGGACTGGCTTCAAAATTAAGGCCATCAATTAAGGCTTCAAAATTAAGGCCCACCTCTAATATATTTAATTCCTAATAGAATATAAACTCCTTGAGAGCAGAGACTTTAATTTTTTGTCTTTGTATATATAAGCCTTGCATATTGTCTGGTGTAAAGTAGCTTACTTAATAAGTGCTTGGGGAGTTTCAGAGCAATAGCTACCTGTGCTTACATAAGGAATATCTTCACCAAGTTCCCCATAAAAATGAAATTACAG
The DNA here is from genome assembly GCF_027887165.1 of Monodelphis domestica. Taxonomy (NCBI): domain Eukaryota; kingdom Metazoa; phylum Chordata; class Mammalia; order Didelphimorphia; family Didelphidae; genus Monodelphis; species Monodelphis domestica. The sequence goes on from NC_077228.1 coordinate 391,974,616, forward strand.
GTCTGTTCCCCACAAAAGGTATTGATTATTTATATGTCTATAATTTACTTAACATTTCAAGCATCAAAAACTTTACATGACTTTGATTCCTCAGAATAATCCTAAGCAGTGAGTGCTACAAAGACTATCATCTCATTTTATAAATGAGGAAAATAATACAGATCAATAAAATGATTTTTCATAAAGCTATTATGTGTAAATTAATCAATAAATCAATTAGAGGGACATCATTGATCAAGTATACATGATTCTCAATTTGAAGAAAAAAGCTTGACAATGAAACTTACAAGTTTTGTGATTCATAGATAAGTACTTAAACTTTAGTTTCTTAATTCAAATTACAGAAATACCTCTGGTACCTACTCTCAGGATTAATGTGACAACCAAACAAATTGGATTATAATAGTAAATCAGAGAACATACATATATATCAAGTACGTGTATGAATTCACAAGTGCCAGGAACCCATATAGCCAAAGAACAACAAGTTAGATCTAAAAATGGACAGATCTCCCCACTCACTGTAAGGCAAGTGTTATGAAATTAGTTGTGTGGTTAGAATAACTCATGATTTTAATGCTGAAGACAAGTCAATATTCTCCAGAGGGGACATCATCTAACTTCTCTCTACTGCCCTCTGCCAGCCATTATATACTTATTTTCCAAAGGGCTCACTCTTTCTCCTGGAAATCAAGTCTCCACTGTCTGAAGATACCACTGTATCTCAGTTTATCATTAGGGTTGCTGATGCTCTGTTATAATTTTGTTAGCCTCAGCAACCAAATCTCTTTAAGAGCACATTTTACCAATAAGTCCTCACAACCCTGTCAGGTAAGTGACATTATTATCCCCTTTTTTTTAACGGAAGAGAAAATTTATGCAAAAGTATTTAAAGGACTTGCCCAAGATGAAATAGCTAGTGTCTGATGTTGCATTTGATCTCGGATATTCCTGATTCCAGACCCAACACTCCCTCCATTGTACTACCAGTTGCCTATACTAATTGAGTGTCATTAATTGTACTCACCTCCCTACAGTAATCAGTGTATCACCTTGCTCTGGACAATCAATAACCCCTACCATAATTAAAATATTTTAATGCCACATGTTGTTTACCTCCTACTACCTCTACAACATTTTTACTTTTTTTTATTTTGATAGACTTAATTTTGGGGAGACCAGAAAAGATGGTAGAATAGAAGAAAGCAGTACAGCCTAGATCTTTTCCACAACAAATCCAACAAAAATCTAAGGAGAGCACCAGATTAAGTAATGATTGGAAAATCCAAAGAAAATACAGTGAGTCATTTTTCTAAGCCATGATCATGAGTTCACCTCATCGGTATTAAAGGGAAAATTTGACATTTGGGTTGTCACCCTGATTAAAGAGGTGAAAGTTGGGAACAAAAGGTTTAAAAAGGAGTTTATTAATTCACCAAGGCATCAGACCACCTTGGTGGGCCAGCAGCTAGGCTACCAGGGATACAAACTAAGCACTGCTTTTATAGATAGGAGTAAGCTTCTTCCATATAACAAAAAAAAGGTATTTTAGTTGGACCATATAAACATAAGAAGATGGAATTAGTGCTTCGTCAGCTCCTCCCTAAGTATTTTGATTATCCTATATTTCAAATAAGGAGATGGGGTAAGTGGAAGAAGAATGGCAGCTATTGCCATGCACTCATTATGATGAGATATGATTAGGGTGCTGAGAGTATATTAGGATTTCCCTCCTCTACTGGCTGGCTGTCAAAGTCAAGCAAGATTAAAACATGGTGACATCAGAATGACTTTGTGGTATTTACTGATTAGGCCAGTGACCAGAGATGGAGTGGAGAAGAATCACAGATTCAGGACAAAAGGTAGTGACTGGGCCAGGAATTACAGACCAGAAGCAAGCCTATATCTCTGTATGAGGAATTCACGGAGAATTCCAGCTAGTAGAAAAGGGCTGGGGCCAGTAAAAGTCTACTGGAGTTCCATCCAGGTAAAAGCCTATTATTGTATTGTCCAGATACAAATCAGGATCAAAAAGCCCAGACTAGGATGACTATGATCATATGATACCCTTCCAAACATGATCATATTGTACTTTAGATCAAATTCTTAGGGTACTTTTGGGTTTTGCAGTTCCCTGGTCTGATCTGTCCTGAGATTCTACAAGAACCTAGTACTTAGAATAGAGAGAACACTGTGACAGGACCACAGATGAGACAAACTTGAACCATAAAAGGCCTCAAAATTCCCTCCAGAAGTTCACAGACCCTGTCCATTTCATGAAATACACATTCATAATATAAGGTTGGAGAAATTACTAAACAAACACTATCCACAAAGAGTTAATCTTGGGGTACTTATTAATACCAACTGAGGAGAAAAGAATAACTCCAAAATAACTACTGGCAAATCCTCAATAAAAAATATAGCTTGGCCTCAAGATCAACTAGAATTCCAGTTGGGAAAACTTGAGCAAGAAATAAAAATGAGTTTAAAATTATATTATGTATGAAATAAGAACTCTAGAGTAAAGAATTAGAAAAGAAAGAAAAATGAAGGAAAATTTTGGGAAGATAACTAACAGCTTAGTGCAAAATATATAGGACATTATCCAAGTAACAGACTTCTTGAAAATTAGAATGAACCAAAGATAACAAGGATCATTAAAACAAAGCAAAAATGGAAAAAAATGAAAGAAAACAAGAAGTATCTCCTATTGAAAACAACTTATAAGAAAAACAGATCAAAATGAAAAGATTTAATTTAAAATTTAAAAATCATTGGTCTGTCTGAAAGTCATGACCAAAAGAGAAAATAACTTGGATATCACATTTCAAGAAATCATGAAGTAAATTGGGCAGATACCTTAGGCTCAGAAGGAAAAAGTGGAAATAAAAAGAGTCTACTACTCTTTCCTCAAAAGAAACATGAAAACTCCCCAGAATATCATGAATAAAAAATCTGGAGATTCTATGTCAAAGAAAATTACTTTAAGAAACCAGAAAGAAATATTTCAAATATTGATGAGCCATGACAAGATGATTTAAGATTTGGAAACTGCAAATTTAAAGAATCAGATGGCTAAGAATACAGGATTCCAAGGAGAAAAGGATATAGGTTCATAATTAACAACATTTCATTCAAAACAAAGGAATATAATTCTACAAGCAGATGGAAATAGACCTTTAATGATATATAAGGAATCTAAGAATGAGGAAAGGACCAGAACTGAATAGAAAATTTCAAAAACACATGAGTTAAGGAAACATCTAATAGTAAGAAACTGGGAGAGGCTTTATAAGGATGCAATTTTTATATTCTAATACTCATCAGGAAACATAGAAGAAAATGAAAAGACAAAAAGACCGGAATTGACTTTGTTTTGATAACCTTAAAGGAAAAAAGATAAGAATGGAAAAAAAGGAATACACTAGAGAAAAAAGCAGAAAACTACTTCTTTACTGGAATGGGGAATAGTGGAAGATTTTATAAACAAATAGAAAGGGATAAATAAGTGGGTATTATATGAATGACACTTTCACCAGAACATGTCAAAGAAGGGTAGAAAACATATTTATAAATGAAAATATGAAGAAATTGGAGCAAAAAGAGAGAATAAAATTTAGGAAAAATTATTAATAAACCAAACTCACTTCAGCAGAAATATCTTAGAAATGCTTTAATGGGGGAAAAAAAGAAAAGGAAGGAATCTATGATTACAGCCTGGGAGAGGGGCAGAGAAAAAGGGACAGAGTAGTTAAAATAGATTGCATCAAGTCCAGATAACTGGTGCTTAACATTTCTTAATATTTTTGAAAAGAGTGTGAGGTAAAGAGAGGAGAGACTATAAGAGAATAGATTAGGGGAATTACACAAATAATTTTATCTTAGTGTGAATAGGATGAACTGTCCCATAAAACAAAAAACAATTATATAATAAACTAGAAAATGGATCCAACAATACATTATTTATAAGAAATATGTTTGAAACCAAAATATTCAAGAAGTTTTTTTTAAAGGGGTTCAATTGAAGTAAAAAAAATTATGCTTCCAGTGAAATCAAAAAAATCAGGGGTAGAAATATAATCTTATATAAGGTAAAAGCAAAAGAACCTTGATTAAAACAGATAAATAGGAAAACTATATCATGCTGAAAAGTACCATAGATGATGAATTAATATCAAATCTTAACACTTTCATTAAAAAGGAAAAAAAAAACTTCAGAATCAAATAGAATTTTAGAACAATTGGATATAATACATATCTAATGGTTATTGAATGGGAATTAAAATGTGTATGTATGTGTGTGTGTGTGTGTGTGTGTGTGTGTGTGTGTGTGTGTATGAATCCTCAGGTATGAATGGAAAATTTACAAGACATAAAAGCAATTTTAACTAATGAATTTTAAAACATCAATTAATGATCCAAAGGAAATTCTGGAAAATCCACAATGAAATGAACAAAAGCAAAATAAACAATTCAACTGGATCCTTGTTGAATTTTAATAATTTTATATTTTCATTCAACTTAATTTGCATGTTAAAACTCAGCTGTTATTCTAGTGAATTTGCAGAAAATCAAACATTAGTAGAGATAACTAAGGACACTAAAATGCCAGGGCAAAATGAGTGGTGATTGAGTCTAGTGATGTGAACTAATTTTATTAGCTTATTCTTTGTGTGTGTTTTTGTATGTGCATGTTTAATGTGCCATCAACAGAAGGTATCTTCTGTTAGGAAATCTAAGTGTGAACAAAAATAAGTGATTCATTCTTCAAAATTAGATAGAAAAATCTTCTCTGTACCCAAGAAATCAAGTAGTATTATCATCTGAAATAATAATTCAGCCTTCTTTGAAGCTTAGCAATTGAAATTCATCAAAACAAACTTACCATGATCTCTACTCCGACAACTTCCAAATTCTCATGGAGTCATTCTTCTTCCTGGCCTGGGAGCACGATGTGGTTAGAACATTAATTAGAAACACATTCCATCAGTTGCCTCCCAAGGTGAAAAGGCTTAATTAAAGGCCTTGAAGCCTTCTGGGCAAAATAACCAACAGGTGGCATCATCTTTTCCTCACTTTCTTTAATGTGCCTTTCCCTCATATTCAAGAATATAATTAATTCAATCATTTCTCAAATGTTTTCCTGTTGCCAATCTCCCAGTGTTACATGATTACTCTGGTTGTTTTGTAGAATGTTAGAGAATAAGATGGACTCGGTATTAGGAAGAACTTTATAACAATAAGACCTACCTGAAAATGGAATAATTTGCCTCAGGAGTTTGAGTTCTCCAGCAAAGGAAGTATTCATAGAATCATTACTTGAAAAGAGAATTCAGAGGAATCCAACCTTCTCATTGGACCTATGAAGAGGTTAAGTTCCAGAAAGATAAAGTGACTTACCCAAAGTTAACCAGAATAAGTCACAGAAATAGAACTTGAACCAATGTATTCTTTATAGTGGTCTATTTTCATTAGTGAAAAAAATGAACTGAACATATTTGTATTTTGCCATCATAGAATCTAATATACTATGTGATTATCAGTGATATTTGAGAAGATGAAGTAAAGAAGAGTATTTTGACCCGTAAAATACATACATGCTGCCCTTAAAGCTACTTGGATATCAATAGCAATAAAGTACGATGATCACCTGTGAATGACATAACTGTTATAAACAATGCAAGGATCCAGGACGACTCCTAGAGACTAATGACAATGAAGGCTATCCACCACCATAGTAGGAAGTGGGTTTAACATGTGTCATTGTTCAAGACCCATTTCCTTATTATTAATATTTACACTAGGGTGATCTTTTAGAGTCTACTTTCCCAGTCGTAGCCCTACCAAACCATGTGATGAAGTGGTTGTTTTTCTTCTGTGTTTATTTTCCAATATTTCTTCCTTTGGATGTGGATAGCATTCTTTCTTATATGTTTCTCCAAATAGTTCTGGATCATTGCATTGCTAGTACTGGAGAAGACCATTATATTTGATCTTACCACTGGGTATCAGTCTCTGTGTATAATGTTCTCCTGGTTCTGCTCCTTTAATTCTGCATCAATTCCTGGAGGTCATTCCAGTTCCCATGGAACTCTTCCAGTTATTATTCCTTTGAGCACAACGGTATTCCATCACCAGCATATACCACAATTTGTTCAGCCATTCCCCAATTGGATGGCATTCCCTCATTTTCCATTTTTTTTTGCCACCACATACTGCGTGGCTATGAATATTCTTATACAAGTCTTTTTCCTTATTATCTCTTTGGGGTACAAACCCAGCAGTGCTATGGCTGGCTCAAAGGGCAGACAGCCTTTTAGTGCCCTTTGAGCATATTTCCAAATTGCCCTCCAGAATGGTTGGATCAGTTCACAACTCCACCAGCCATGCATTAATGTCCCGATTTTTCCACATCCCCGCCAACATTCATTACTTACCTTTGCTGTCATGTTAGCCAATCTGCTAGGTGTGAGGTGGTACCTCAGAGTTGTTTTGATTTGCATTTCTCTGATTATAAGAGATTTAGAACATTTTTTCATGTGCTTATTAATAGTTTTGATTTATTTATCTGAAAATTGCCTATTCATTTCCCTTTCCCATTTATCAACTGGAGAATGGCTTGATTTTTTTACAATTGATTTAGTTTCTTATAAATTTGAGTGATTAGACCTTTGTCAGAGGTTTTTGTTATGAAGATTGTTTCCCATTTGTTGCTTCCCTTCTAATTTTGACTGCATTGGTTTTCTTTTTACTAAAACTTTTTAATTTAATATAATGAAAATTATCTATTTTGCATTTTGTATTTTTTTTCTATCTCTTGCTTGGTGATAAAATCTTTCCTTTCCCAAAGACCTGACAAGTATACTGTTCTGTGTTCACCTAATTTACTTATTGTTTCCTTCTTTATGTTCAAGTCATTCACCACTGTAAGTTTATCTTGGTATAGGATATGAGATGTTGATCCAAACCTAATCTCTCCTATACTGTTTTCCAATTGTCCCAGCAGTTTTTATCAAATACTGAATTTTTGTCCCCAAAGCCAGGATCTTTGGGTTTATCGTAGATTGTCTTGCTGAGGTAATTTACCCCAAGTCTATTCCACTGATCCTCCCTTCTGCCTCTTAGTCAGTACCATATTTTTTTTTAATTTTCAATTTAATTAGATGATTTAGAATAATTTTACATGGTTACAAGACTCATGTTCCTAACCTCCCCTCCCCTCAACCCCTTCTCATTTATGATGCACAATTCTGCTGGGTTTATCATGTGCCATCAATCAAGACCCATTCCCTTATTATTAGTATTTGCACTAGGGTGATCTTTTAGAGTCTACTTTTCCAGTTATAGCCCCACAGACCCATGTGATCAAGTAGTTGTGTTCATATAGCTCTTGCATTTGTCTTGGCAGATAGATTCTTAAGTATTTTAAACTGTCTATAGTGATTTTAAAATGAATTTCTCTTTCTAACTCTTGCCGCTGGAAGTATATAGAAATGTTAAAGATTTATGTGTTGATTATTTCCACTAGCTTTTTAGTTGTTTCTCTAGGATTCTTTAAGTAGATTATCATCTGCAAAGAGTGATAGCTTGGTCTCCTCATTGCCCATTTTAATACCTTCAATTTTATTTTCTTCTCTAATTGCTACTGCTAGCATTTCTAGTACAATGTTAAATAATAGAGGTGATAATGGGCATCCTTGTTTCACTCCTCATCTTATTGGGAACAATTCTAACTTATCCTCATTGCAGATGATGTTTGCTGATTGTTTTAAATATATACTGTTTATTATTTTTAGAATAGGCCCATCTATTCCTATGCTTTCTAGTATTTTCAATAGGAATGAGTGTTATAATTTGTCAAAGGCTTTTTCTGCATCTATAGAGATAATCATGTGATTTTTGTTGGTTTGATAGTTGATATGGTCAATTATGTGAATGGTTTTCCTAATATTGCTCCATCCTTGCATTCCTGGTATGGATCCTACTGTGAATTTTAGATTTATTCCACCATGCTTGGTCTTTAGAATTTTAACAACCAGGAATGTATATACCCCCACTTATTGATTAACTGTGGGGGAGGATTGTCTATGACCCATGTGTACTACCAAGGGACAAATCAGAAAGAACTGACTGATCCCCTGGGTTGTCCTAAGCCAAGTTTAAGCCAAGTATTGGTACATGTAAGACACAGGAAGTGATGTAAAGAATTGCCTTTATATTTTGCATCACTTCCTGTGAGAGCTACCTTTGTGGTCTTTGGGGATGGTACTTGACTTTGAGGAGCTCTGGAGTGTGGGGACCTCAGACTGCTTCCCTTAGAATACCATGTGGTGTGTGTTAAGGCTGACTTCCCTTTCCCTTGACCTTTCTGAATGCATCAGCCTCCAAGGAGGCCTTCATCTTGGAGGAGGCCTCCTGGCTGGACTCTGAGCTAGATTTAATCTTATGGGAAGGCCCCTTGGCTGAGGTTTCTGAATTCCCCTAGCTCAGACTAGTCCAGAGCAGACCTTCCCCTTTCTCTCTCCCTCATTCTTAATTTCTTCCTTCTATTGTAAATAAATCACCATAAAATCCCATTCTGATGAGTATTTCATTGGGATTTAGAATTTAAATCCCTTGCAACTTCTAAAAAATATGCAGTCTCAACTCTAAAATTTACCCTTAACACTACCTGATCATAATGAATAACCCTGGTGATCACTTGTTGGAGTCTTTTGGCTAGTATGCTATTTATGATTTTTTGCATCCATGTTCACTAAGGAGATTTGTCTATAGTTTTTTTCCTCTGTTTTTGATCTACCTGGCTTCGGAATCAGTACCATATTTGTGTCATAAAAGGAATTTATTAGAACTTCTTTGCTTATTATATCAAATAATTTGTATAGTGTTGGGATTAGTTGTTCTTTGAATGTTTGATTGAATCCACTTGTGAATCCATCAGGCCCTGGGGATTTTTTCTAAGGGAGTTCACTGATGACTTGTTCAATTTCTTTTTCTGATATGGGCTTATTTAAGTATTCTATTCCTCCTTCTGCTAATCAAGGCAATTTATATTTTTCTAAATATTCATCCATATCAACTAGATTGCCATATTTGTTGTCATATAATTAGGCAAAATATTTTGTAATGATTGCCTTAATTTCCTCTTCATTCAAGGTGAGGTCTCCCTTTTCCTCTTGGATACTGTCAATTTGGTTTTCTTCTTTCCTTTTTTTTTAATTAGACTGACTAGTACTTTGTCTATTTTATTTGTTTTTTCAAAGTACCTGCTTCTTGTCTTATTTATTAAATCAATAGTTCTTTGACTTTTAATTTTATTAATTTCTCCTTTAATTCTTAGGATCTCTAATTTAGTTTTCATCTGGGGATTTTTGATTTGTTCACTTTCTAGTTTTTTTTTTTAATTTGCATGCTCAATTTGTTGACCTCTACCCTCTCTAATTATATATGAACTTAAGGATATAAATTCCCCCTAAGTACTGCTTTAGCTTCATCCCATAGATTTTGAAAGAATATCTCTTCATCGTCATTTTCTTCAATGAAATTATTAATTGTTTCTATGAGTTGTTCTTTAACCAATTTTGGAGAATTGTATTATTTAATTTCCAATTAATTTTTGATTTGCCTCTCCATATACCCTTACTAATTATTATTTTTATTTCATTGTGATCTAAAAAGGTTGCATTTATTATTGCTGCTCTTTTGCACTTGTTTGCAATGTTTTATGCCCTAGTACATGGTCAATTTTTGTGAATGTACCATGTACTGCTGAAAAGAAGGTGTATTCCTTTTTGTCCCTATTTATTTTTCTCCATGTCTACTAACTCTAATTTTTCTAAGATTTCATTTGCTTCTCTCACCTCTTTCTTATTTATTTTTTTATTTGATTTATCTAGTTCGGATAGGGGAAGGTTCAGATCTCCCACTAGTATAGTTTTTCTATTTATTTCATCCTTGAGCTCCTCTAGTTTCTCCTTTAAAAATTTGGATGCTTTGTCATTTGGTGCATACATATTAAGTACAGATATTTCCTCATTGTCTATACTGCCTTTTATCTGGATGTGATTACCTTCCCTATGTCTTTTAACTAGATCAATTTTTAACTTTGGCTTTCATGATTGCGACTCCTGCCTTCTTTTTTCTCAGTTGATGCCCAATCAACTTTGTGCTATCTGCTTACTTTTATCCTATGCATATCCAACTTCCTCATGTGTGTTTCTTGTAGACAACATATGGTAGGATTTTGGTTTCTGATCTAGTCTGCTATTTGCTTCCACTTTACAGGTGAGTTCATTCCATTCACATTCAAAGTTATGATTACTACTTATGTATTTCTCAACATTTTGATTTTCTCTCCTAGTCCTGTCCTTTCCTCTTCCATTATTTCCTTCTACACCAATATTCTGGTTTTATTCAGTCCCCCTAATCCCTATCCTTATTTTACTTTACTTTCTCCTCCCTTCCTTCATATTTCTCTCTTAATTTTCTTTTGAGGTCTTATTAAGCTACCCCACAACTCTCCCCCCTTGAATTATTTCCCTTCCTACTCTTCATTTCTACCCCCTCCCTTTTTATTCTCCTTTTGTTTAGAGTCTATTAAATTCTCTTTCCCTTCTTTCCCTCCCCCTTTTACTTAACTCCCCTCCCTACTACCCCCTTAGTTTTCCTCTCTCAGCTTCCCTATAGGGTAAGATAGAGTTCAATATCCCAATGGATCTAGATGTTCTTTTCTCTCAGAATTGATTCCATTGAGAATAAGGTTTGAGTATTACTTTTTAGCACTCTCTTCCTCTACTTCTTATAGTTGTATTCTTCCCCTCCCTCTCCTATGTGTCTTTTTGTGTAGTATAGGTTATCCTAATTTTCTTATTCAATCAAGTTTATCTTGGTGCCATCCCCCCCCTGCCCTTCTTTCTTCTTCTTTTTTTTAATATATGATTTTAAACCACTTAGTACCCCAATCTCTACCTGTGGATAATTCTTCTAACTACTATAATAGTAAATGCAATTTTTAACAGTTAAAAATAACATTTCCCCATATAGGAATATAAATGATTTGGCCTTAAGGACCTTAGAGAAAAAAAATAAGTGTTTAAAATAAGTGTGTGTTCAATTGGTGGTCATCTTCTGCTGTCTCTTCTTTGGTATCTTTTTTTCCTGCATAAAAATTATCAAGGTTCAACATTTTCTTCATGTTTTTTTTTGGTGTTTGTGGATTTTAGTTCCTGGGAGTTGGTTGCCATTGCCTTGTTCCTTCCTGCTCAGAAGTCTAAGTGAGCAATGTGGGTGACCTTTGTATTGTGCTCTGGAGAGGTTTTTGCCCTGAGGATATTTTTCCCCAGTCCTCTGCAGTGTCCAGCTGCAATTAGTGGCAGGTCCAGCACCTACAAACTTAAAGATTGCCTTGCAGGGGTCTGGGTGTGGAGTGTAGGCAAGTCTCTATATTGAGCATTGGAGAAGATTTTTCCCAGAGGCTATTTTTCTGGTCTCTATGGGGTTTTGCTTTGAGCTTCTTCTCTCTGCCAAAGCTCCATGGCCTATCTCCACATTTCCTCTGCCTCCTGGGGTCCCTAGACTTGCTGTACTTTCAGGCAGGTCCAGCTCCTAAGAACTTAAAGATTGCCTGGGAAGAGGTCTGGGTTGTGGAGTGTAGGGAGGTCTCTGAATTGAGCACTGGAGAGGTTTTAGCTCAAGGGCTTTTTTCTGTTCTCTGTGGCATTTTGCTGTGAGCTGCCCCTTCTCCCCAAGCTCTGGCACCCTATCTCCATGTGTCCTCAGCCTCCCAGTGTTCTGGGTCATTTCTCTTAGAGGTAAGTCCCTGCTGAACTCAGCCAGCCTCCTTTCTAGAACTTATAAGTTTGTCCCGTGCTCGCTCTTACTCTGGAAAGGTAGGTGAAGTGGTGGAAGGGTGATGAGCTCACCCCTTGGTAGGGGAAATTTTGCCCCCTTTTAGTGTGGAAATGCCCCAATTTTGCCCACCTTCTGTGCTGTGTCCTACTGTGGAACTCCTTCCCTCATTTGATTTTGGTTTAGTCGTTTTGAGGTACTCTTTTTCAATTGGTGGATAGGAGAAGAACTCTGCTTCTACTCAGTAGCCATCTTGACTCAGAAGTCCTGTTGTTGATTTCTAATTTTAAAAATAACTAAATAAAATTATATCTTAGAAAATAAGATCTTAGTTTCACAGAGAAGCTTGAGATCATAGAAAAAAACTGTTTAATTTTCTAAAATATAGTATGTCTGTTCCTCATTTATTCAAATCTTTGACCACCTCTTTGGACAGGGTTCTCCATCACTTGCAAAACATAATTGGAATGGCTGTGTTTCATATAATCAGAAAAAATCTAGGGTTGCTTATAGAATTAGAAAGAATATATGACCTCAAGGTAACAATCTGGATATTCAATAGCAATATAATATATCAGTTATTTGGGGAAATTTACTAGGTTTCAATTTTAATAGACAGTCTATTTTATGACATAAACTAAACCTGCTTCCTGCACATTAGTACTCATGTTAAAGATTTCAAAATATAAATACTGTCAGAAACAACTACACTTTCAGAACTCATTAGCACTTCAATATGTTTCTTCAGTTATGAACCATAAAAAATAAGGTTGAATTTAATATAGAAATGTGTTACTTATGCCCAGGGTGTCACATTTATCTTTTGATTTACCAGAATTTATTAGCACATACAGAACTAATGTTAGTTTGACCTCTTTAGCATTCTTTTTCTTCTGAAGGATGGTTAAACTATATCAGTCTTCTGATTACTATAATTCATTATAATAATATTGTATGAGTTAAAAAATGTTACATTTGGAGGTGCCACAAACAACCTTTTTTTTTTAAAAAAAATGTATCAGTGTCTATTTATTTGTATATAACTCCCTACCTCCCAACATTTCCATTCTTTACCTTTTCCTTCCATAGGCATTCCTTATAACAAAGAAAGAAAAAAGGAAGATAAATGAGTTCCATTAAAGTTTCATCAAACAAATCCAACATTTTATGTTCCATTTACATAGTCATTTTCCTTTGTAAAGAAAAGTGGAAAGTATATCTTTATATCTTGAAGCATATCTTGGTTATATGCATTCAAAAACTTTATTTCACTTTCAACATTTTAAATTTACATTATTATAATCGTGTACAGCATTTTCCTTTTTCTCATTTTACTTTGCATCGCTTCACATAACTTCCCAAATTTCTCTATAGTCTTCATATTCATTAGTATTCATCACAGGGAATATAGCATCATTTGTTCAGCCATTACCCAATAAATGGATATCTACATTGTTTACAATTATTTACTATTATAAAAAGTGTTACAATTAATATTTTGCAGTATAAAGGGATTCTTTTCCTGTTTTTGACTTCCTTTTGGTATAGGGCTAGATGCAGTATGTCTCAGTTAATCAGTATGAACATTTAAGACATTTTCTTAGTGTATTTCCTAATAACTTTCCAGGATGTTTAGGCCAATTAAGAGTTCTATTAAAACTATATTAATGTACCAATATTTCCACAGTCCTTGAAATTTTTGTCATCATTATTAAATAACTGTGTGTTAAGTAAAACCATATAGTTATTTTTATTTGAACTCTTTTAGTAGTGATTTGGAGCAACAATTAATATGGTTGCTAATAGTTTACAATTCTTCATTTGAAAACTTTTTTTATTGCTTATCTACTGGAAAATATTTTTTGGTTGTATCTATTTATGTTAGCTTTTTGTATAACTTCTGTTGTTACAATTGCCAAGATATTTGATACAAAGATTTTCCCTTAATGTATCACTTCTTTTTTTTTTCATCCTACTTGTGTGTATTTTTTTCATGGAAGAAATTTTGAATTTCATGTAATCAAAAGTATTCCTTTTCTTTTTTCATCATCTTTATCCTGTGTTGAATTAAGCAATATCCCACTCATCTTCATGGGAAATCTGAGTTGATTCTCTTCTACTCTTTTTTATAGTATGACTTTTAATATTCTAGTAATATATCCACTTTGAGTTTATAAGATATTCAATTTAAACATTATTATCAAACTGCTTTCTAGTTTTCTAGTCAATTGTTAACACTGAGATAAAGTTCCTGAAGTAACATATATATATATATATATATATATATATATATATATATATATATATATATAGGTTCTTCACCATAGGAGTTTTTTTATTTCTTCCTTATCTAATATGTTCCTTTGATCTGTTATTTTTTTTTAAAGAGTACCAAGTATTTATGAAGATTTCTGCTTTATTGAAAAGTATAAAATCTGGAATTCACCTCCCTTTTGTTCCTACTTTTTATTGTCTCCCTTGAGAATTTTTTTTTGTTTCAGATGTATTTTAAAATTGCTAGAATGCTATTTTGTTAGTTATCATCATTTTATAGTATGTAACTGTACCAGACATAAGTGCTTCAAAATCCTCCAATAATTTAATTAAAACTTTGACTAAAGACTTTTTGTTATTATATCTAAACATATCTTTAGAGTGTCTTGGAAGATTGACTCCTAGATATTTTGTACATTTTGTAATTATTTTGTTTTTATCTCTTCTACATTTTGATATAAAAATGCTATTCATTTTATCAGTGCATTTCATTCTGTCTCTTTACTAAATAATCAAACTAAAGTTCAACTAGTTTTTTTTTTTAATTTCTTTAGGGTTTTCTAAGTTAGCCACTGTGACATCAGCAAATAGTGATAGCTTTTTCTGTTTTCATGCTATCTATGCATTTAATTTCTTTTACATATCAAATTCTATTGCTAGTTTATCTATTACAATATCAAACAATATTTGTGAAATAAAGTATCTTTGGAAGAGTAATATTCATAGGCCCCTTCCAAGTAAATTAGGCTTTTTTTTCTTGAAAGTCCCCTTGAGATTTAATTATTCTAATGAATGAAGGCACAGGCTGAGGGGTTTCAGAATATCCCTCTGGCTTCTTTATAAAATTTAAATTTATTTATTTATTTTTGTTGCATTAAAATGCACAGTTAATTTCCTTCTCCTTTATTATGGCAATAATATATATGTATATATAAAAGGATGTCTAATTTTTATTTATCAGTTGTTTCTCTGGAGGCAGACTTACACAACTCATTCAACAATATTTCTGAGGCTTCATAAAATATTCTCTTGGTTCTACTCATTTTAGTCTATAACTTCATGGATGTCTTTCCATGTTTTTAAAAAATTAATCACCTCATTTCATATTTTATAAAACTTTAAATTAATACTTAATTTTTGTCATCTCATATTTATACATTCTGTGTATTTTTGAGTCAGGGGAAAAATCATTGTTCACTCTTTTTAAAAAAAATAATAATGTATTATATTCATTTCTTCTCTAATATCTGTGAAACTTCATTTATTAATATACATTTGTAGTTTATCATAAAAATTAACTTGTTTGTAATTTCTTACAAAACAGTAGTATTCCATCACAATTATATGCCACAATTTCCTTATTCATTTCCCAACTGATAATCTCTTCCAATATTCAAGATTATTGAGAAAAATTGTTAAAGAAGGAGTCCTGCTATTAAACAAAAATGGTGCTGATGCCTAAACCAGGAAGAGGTAAAATAGAAAAAGTAAATTAGAGTCCAGTTTCAATAATGAGTATAATTTAAAAATCCTAAAAAAGTATTAGCCAGGGAACTATAATAATATATCACAAAGATTATATATCATGACCAAACAGGATTTATACCAGATATGAAGGGAGGTTTTTCTCTTAGGCTTCTGCAAAGAAATTCTGGCAGTATGTTCAACACAAGCCTAGGAGATCTGTATTCAACTGAACAAGGCCATATCTTTAAAAATACCCCTTCCATTATTCTATGTCTCCTTCCCTTACTATGACTAAACAAAATAATTTTTGTTAACTGTTAGCTGGACTGTGAGTCTCTCTTTTTACCCTAATCTTGAAACCAAGGTATCAGCCCAGCATGAACCCAGTTTGGTCTTTACAGCAGTCTTTCTTTTTTTTTTTTATTATAATAGAGCCACAGCAAAACTCCAATCAGTGGACTACTCAGAAGGCTTATTCCATCCAAAGATCCAGATTCAGTACCACACAGGTCAGAGATGATAGAGAAAAGAAAGTGCTTGGCCGAAGGCCAGGTCCCAGGTGAGAGAGATAGAGAAGGAAAGGAATTAAAGATGGAGCTTGGCCAGAGGCCAAGGACAGGCATCAGTGAGAGCTGAGATCCAAGAGAGCAAGAGGGCAGAGATTGCTGTGGCTCTGTTTTTAATGTCTTTGATATGCAAATATACACAATACATAGGGATGATTATTATTGGTTAACGACAAGGTATAGGTGTGGTTTCTCTTAGCCAGGTGAACACAAAGAAACCTGTTTTCCCACCTAACCTGGGGGAAGCTGGGATCAAGGGTCAGAGGCTTTCCTAGCCATGCGCAAGACTGAGCATGCCCTCTTCTAAGCCACTCTGTACTTTCTAACTGTTTCCCTTGCCCATAACTAGGGGTGGACTGCTACATCTCCCCCTTTTTGTTTAACATAACAATAAGTAGTGCAATATCAAAATGTAACAAAATTATAGCAATAACAAATACAAACACTTTGGTGCATAATCATATCCTGATACAGAGATGAAAAACCAAACCAGATAGTAGAACTCAGATATAAAAATCAAGTGTGATCATCAGCATAAACTGATTCAGTGATCAATCTAAAAAATCCAAACTGATCTTCCTATCTACCTGTCTGCATATCAAAATCAATGTAACAGTCTTAGTACATACATACATACATACAAGTACATACAAGAAAATAATTTCCACTCTACTGATCCTGGTTTAATGAGGTAGGAATTCTATGGCTCATATGACAGGTGCACTAATCAAATATGCCACCTTTCACAGTCCAGACTATCAGAAGTTGTCAGGCTTTTCAACAGTTAGCAAAAATACTATCTCTGGAGATGAAGGATAAGTCCTTCCTTTCTCTCATACTGATACTGCATCTTAGGGATCTATTTCCAGATGCTCACTTCCAGATGCCTGCCACATAGGAAACTGGTTGGTAGTTCAATGCCAGGACAACCAGTGACTGAGGGCGTCAGTACACCATGTCTCTGCATCCCCAACCTCAAACATCCATTTCATATGTCGGTGGGTGGCCATGGATATCTGGTCCATAATGATATGTTCATTATGACTCCCCTTTCATGCAATCAGACATCACTCTCCAGAATAGTCATCTGAAAATTAACAAATGCTGTCATGTTCTCATGGTTGCATACTTTCAGGTGGCTGTAACCGCAAAAATACTTGCACCTTTGTAGTTCTGGATCAGAGCATCAACAGTACTTTCCCTGTACTTAAAATTCTGGCAATAATTGTGCAAAAGAAAAATCAAAGTTGAATACTTGAAAATGAATCAAAAGTGTTCTCTCAAATGAACATACTGACATCTATAAGATTCTTCTCCCTTTTCTTTTTGTTTGTGTGTTGGGAGAGATCCCTTCAAAGAAAAATATCCTCTCTGAAAAATTTTGGAGGATCATGTATATAACATCCAAAATAATCTGAGAAAATGATCCTGGGAACCTGATCCCAAAATTAATATAAAATTTTAGACTCTTTGCTCACTGTTCATGTGTTATGTTTGGAGCTGAGCCAGTATGTAATATCAGAACTTACACTCCAAATGATTTCTAATTCCTAATCTAAAATATCGCCTTGAATATGAACATAATTTTGCACCATTAAAGGCCTTGCAAAAACATTAATACAACAATTATAGTGAAATTTTTAACAAATACCAATATTCCCATACACTTTACATTTTGATTTGTAGCTTAAATAACCATGATGATGATAATGGAGTAATATTTCAAGTTCTGACTGCATATGTCTCATATCATCCTTATTTAAATCTCTGCTTGTATAAATAAACCCATCAATATGATAACCAAGCATATAACATTACGAATATTTGCAAAATTCCTTCCACCAAACCAATGTTTGGGTAAATAGAAGCTTAAGTTGTTTTTCACATAGAAACAATTTCTACAGTTTCTTGTACCTATAGAATTTGACATAGCTTTTTCAAGCCTAGTTGTCAATGTATAATATTCACTGTGCTTTTTCTATGAGCTTATCTGTGCCTATTGTGTCATATTTCCAATACATACTCCAACAAAGAGAAACTTAGATTATACTTTGCCCTTGCTCCATGTATTTGTGTAATAATTTGTTCCACCTAGGAGAGACAATGACTGAATGTCCACAGAAATTGTCAAACCCAGAGTCCTCAGTTTGCTCCTGAGGTCTTACTTTCACATACTAGAATGTCTTCCAGTATGTGAAAGGGAAGCCAATAGACCCTGAATCCAGCAGCCGTCTGAATTCTGGGACTGTTGGGATAGAGCAAGAAACTGTTCTTATCAAGATATTGCCCACAAAGACAGGGTATCAGGAGTAATGGTTAACAACGATATTAAAACTTAACTACACCTATGGTAGTCAGCCCATAATGTCCATCCAGGTATTGTCAGGAACATAATTTTTGCCTGGATGTCAATGATCTTTTATAATAACTCAGATCCCTGATTAAAGATTTCATAGTGCACTTTGCCTGATCTCTCATCCTTTCTTGAGAGTAACATCAGTATCATCTGTCCATTACAGAAGATGCCTGTGCAGCATCTTCTGCTTAGCACCTCATTTTTGTTGTCAGAGGTATCAGATCTATGCTATGAATGAAAGTTTTCTATTTCCTACTCTTTGTAGAGCCATACCAATGTCTATACCCTTGTTGATAGTAGCATTTCTTACAATACAAGTGGTAGATTTACAATGCAATACAATATAAATTTCTTTTGACAGTATCATATACAAAATACAAGATATACATTAGTAGCTAAACAATTGTAGCTATTTCATCTCAATCCCATAGTAGTCTTTGGAGTGTGGGATATATCTGGTGTCTTATACAGACATGAATGTGTCTTAGTCCTTCTGAGTTAGCATACTTGATGTTGTTCTGGGTACAACATATCAATGGATGTCAGCATGACAAGTGTCCATCAGTAGCCTAATAGCAAATGTCTCTAATAGTGTAATGTCATTGTTCTGGAGTGATATTAGTCACCAAAGAAGTGTCCTTCCAGCGTGCCTGGATTGTGGCTGGCATGTAGATAGCTGATGTCAACAGTGTTCTTCTGCTTCTCTTCCTGGTCTGTGTCAGCTGGCATGAAGCACTTTGTGGGTGAACAGATGTTTTCACTATCTGTGAACATACAAACAAAATGTCGACCCAATGTTATTATCCCCTTGGGTCCCTTACAGTATTAATATCTTGTTGATATTCAACCCAATTCAGGTATATCATACAATGTAATCTTTATCATTACATTCAATACTGATTATTGCATAGCTTTAACTTATATTCCTTCTGGGGTATAGAAGAGATAGATGATTAGTGATACCATATCCACCCTTTTTTCTTATGAAAGTTGAAACGCTACAGCTTAACAAAATTGACCATTAGATAAGTCTGATTCTAATAAAGACATGTTGTTTGCAAATATAATGTACCCTTTAAGACAATAATCATAATTACATTTCGTATGAGAACAACAATTTGTGCTGCAATTGGACAGCATTCATTTTGGTGTCATAACATTCACAATTGTACCCTTTGATATTTGATCAAATTTGGCTAACATGGAACAATTCCAATAAAATAATTTTAAGTTACACATTGTACCAATATCATTCAAAATTTTCAGTCTTGTAATAAAGTTAGATCTTATAACAAATACCCATATATTCATAGAACAGAATATCTGTCAGTGACTTAACGATATTCTTCTGCATGTAAATTGTTTTTCATACAATTACATTTGTGTGGATAGTGTGTTAAACCTGCCTATAAGGCCATGTTATTGCCTTTGCAGTGCATGTGCTGTGTTTCTGGTGTCCTGTGCCAGACACCTCTGCCATCTGTCCTTCTTCTGGGCAGATTTTCTTGCCATCAGGTGCTCTTGGTCATTCTCCATGGACTTCACGTATCTGAGAAAATAGATGGAAAACCTTGACCCCAAATGAAAGCCTCATTCAGTTTTTGAACCTTGGGGCTCATAAATGCCTTCGAGCTCTATTTACCATAGCTTGCATTTAAGCCATGAGCTATCCAATTCAGCCCATGCATTGCTGTTAAAAGCACTGCTATTCCAAGCTGTTTGGAATAGACAATTGTGCACAATTATTTACAAAATCTGTAATCACTTTGCTCACTTCTTCATTTGAACTTAAACCCATAAACCAGGGGAGTAAGTACCTCCTATCACATCTCACAGTTCAACCTTTATGCCAGGAGCATGTTGAAATGCATCCTTTGCTCCAAAATATGCAGTGGATATCTTTCAGGGGTGAAATTAATCCACAACAGTTTGCATTGATAAGCAATATCACTTGCTTGTACAGGATATAGATATACAATAGATTTGGCCCTCTGCTAGAGCAGAGAATGCTAGCAGCTGTCTGTTCAAAGCAAGCAGTCTTACAGCTAGTTATGTGTACCTTTGCAAACCAGCATGCATAGATGCTTAAACATTTGCCTTTTCAAACCCATAATCATAAAACCATCATACCATAAATCATGTATGATTTCACCCATTTGTGCTGTGATCTTAAGCATTTGTCTGTCTGTATAGAAGCTTTTTCTTTTTGGAAAAATTCATATTGTGCAATCATTAACTGTCTTATGCTGTAAAAGTATGCACAGAATTATCAAGTGGTTGTACAAGTGCTATTATTTCTGAACTATAACAGTTAACTTCATTACTGAAAAGATCTTGATACTGTGACTAGGATTATGACCTTCATCTGCCAACTCTTTAAACCTTCACTGCAAAAATAGATCATATTGTGCAAGTAACCTTTGAATTTGCATTATTATCATAGGTCTCATTTCAATATCATCATCAGCTTAAATATCTGTAATTTGAGTAAATGGTAATATTGCCCATTTCAAATAATTAATAAATCACTGTACTGATTAACAAATTACTTGATAACTTTAATAATCAACTACTGGTAAACAGATTGAATCCTTCCAACCATGCTTCCACTCTGCTGAGCATGTGTCTTATTTTTCATAGTTGAAGCTCTACTAGGTATAAATCATTTACTGTCTGGACCCAGTTGCATTAATATTCCTCATAAAAAGTTTCTGAACTGCATACAGGTTGTTTGAATAATCTCTGCCCAATTTTTGTCTTGTTGCTCTTATGTCCTGCTTAGGAAAGTGTTAATAATTCCTCCATAGTTAAAATTAGAAAGCATTAGAAATTTCTTTAAATCATATTCCAATTTATGCTTGTCATATCTTAGTATTAGATTTTTCTTCTAGCCAATTACAGCATTTGTGATAAAAACTTGGAACCTCAGTTGCCATGATGCTGCCTCTCTAGTTGGCTAAGAGAAGCCACATGGCTGAGGGAAAAAAAATCCATGCAGCTTCATATCTGAGCCCAAACCTTAAAAATTTCTGTGTGCACCTTAACTGCCTCGTAATTTATGCCAAAATTTCTTTGCAGACAAAACATCTCTTGTCCTGATATTCTGTGGCATATGACAAAAGTCAGAGAAAGATTATTATCTTTTTAACTTTCTCTATCATGAAATATAAGCAGACATTCCTTTACAATTTTGCCTTGTCCAACCCAAATTAGAACAACTTAAATTCCTAAATTTCACTTCACTGTGATTTCATCCTGTTGCAACTATCCTGTTAAAGTCAGATTTTTCCTCCTGCCTTTACACCCCAGGCTGCCTGGAGTCTCTGGCAGAAGCTCAAACAAAGGATTTCCTAGGACCCTTTTCAAATGCTAAAGTTGTGGCGAGGTTTGCTGATAAGAAAAGCAGTTTGCCCTGTCGGACTACAGAATCACAAAATATCTTTTCAAACTAGGCTTTTTTAAAATAACTCAGGATTATTACCTTGATTTATTAATTTTGCTGAGTCCTGTGGTTTTATTAGAAAAAGTTTTTTAGAAATTATCTCTGTTGCCATTTGATTCTGATCCTTTCATCCTTTAGCTAAAAGAACTTGATTATCATACTGCCCCTTTTATATTTGTATAGAAGCCTTGATCTCAGTGCCTCTTTCTCAGGCCATTGTGAATTAACCTTGCAGCTTCCCAAATTAAATCTTAATTACTGTTGGAGAAGCATTTTCTATCTGCTTTTAAATAAATCTGGTAAAATCAAGCTTTGTGGTCAACTGCCTGTTTTAGATAGAGGAGATTTCCCAAGTTACAGAAATCATGTCAGTGAGAGGTTGAGGGTGGGGTTACAGCCTTCAAGGCTTCAGAAGTCCTTCACTAAAGGCAGACCCAGCCACCAGCTACCAATCGCGGTGGTGAGGTTTTGCTGGGTTAGAGTCTCCCACTCCTCCCCCACCTCAGACTTCGCCTCAGGTTACCAAGCCTGTTGTTTTGTATTTGTTTAAAAGGAGAGGAAATCTCTGAGCTTTTAAATTGGCATCTTCCTGGCCAGCTCCTGCCTGTTCCTGCTTTGTGCTGAAGCCTGTGGCTTTGTTTCCTGTGTTTGCGAAATTGCTTTCTCCCCAGAACTAGAAGTTTGGAAAGGTAAAACAGTTAAAATCATACTCCGATCAACCATGTGTTCAATATTTTTTTCCTGTCTTGGTTTCCCTCATTCTGAAATTTTTCCAATCTTTGTCTCAGGTAGTTTAGTTTTTGAGACCTTACTTCCTCCCCTGTCCATCAATGACAGTGAGAGTCGATCAGGGTTGAGAGGAACTAGATCGCCCCACCTCTGGCAGAGAAAGTCTAACCATCCTGGGCCAAAAGACCGGTAAATTTCCTCAGACTCCATCACTGCCAGCCTTTCTTTTCTCTCATGTGATGAGACACGCCTTGCCCCGGCTGTGTGAAATAAAGGGTTGAAAGCCACGTGGGCGCCAGGTGTGGCTCCCCGAACCCGCAAGAAGCCACAAGGTAGAAATATAGAGGAAGGATAGAATTTTGGATACCATGAGGGGTGTGGCGGAGCCAAGTTAGAGATATGAGGTGGCAGAAATGAGTCAGAAAACCAGGCCTCATTGATTATAATTGAGCCACAGCAAAACTCCGATCAGTGGACTACTCAGAAGGTTTATTCCATCCAAAGATCCAGATTCAGTACCACACAGGTCGGAGACATGATAGAGAAAAGAAAGTGCTTGGCCGAAGGCCAGGTCCCAGGTGAGAGAGATAGAGAAGGAGAGGAATTAAAGATGGAGCTTGGCCAGAGGCCAAGCTCCAGCAAGGACAGGCAACAGTGAGAGCTGAGATCCAAGAGAGCGAGAGGAGCAGTCTTTCTTTATGCTTGTTTTTATAATAAAAGCTTATTGTATTTCTCCATCACATATATTAGTTTCTTTTTGCTTTACATATATACATATATATTTCTATCCTATTAAAAAGGATCTTTTTATGTCTATTTTTTTAGTTTTAGCATGAGTTGCTTTCTCAAAATCTTTCATCTTCTTTATATATTCATGATATTGTTTATATGTTTGTTTCTAATGAAAGTATTAATGCAAATTATTTCTCAAAACATGTATTATTTTCAAATCTCTATTACAAATTCTGCTAAATCAAAATAAATATTTTAACATAATACTTTCACATTTTTGCCAGGCTTTTAATTAAAATGTTTGAACTTGTATTTATTAGTAAGGGAGGCCCGTAGATTTTCCTGGTTTAGGTTCTAGGACTATTTTTTTTTTCAAAAACAGAGTTTGGTATAGCATTTGTCTCAAATTTTTATGAATTTATTTATTTCACAAGCAGAATCTATGTCAGATTGCTTACCATCTCAGAGAGGGAGCAGGAGAGAAAGAGATGGAAGGAGGGAGAGAAGGAATTTGGAACTCAAAATAAAAAAAACAACAACAACATTAAATTTGTTCTTATATGTAATGGGAAAAAGGAAATATTACTAAAAATAATTTATAATATAAAATTGATAATTCTCTAAATCCATCTGGATCTGGTATTCTCCTTTGGGTAATTCCTTTAGAACTAGTTAAATTTTCTTTCTGTCAATGGATTTTTTAAATAGCTTTATTATTTTTTGTGTGTGATATATTTTTATATATAATCTATTTTTTCCCATTCTCAGTTTTCCTGGCATATATCTATGTATAGTAGTGTCCCTACAATACAATGCATTATTTTGGTGACTAAATTTATATGCACCTTTACCCTAGAGGTTAATGTGAATGCTATTCTCTTAAATTAAAGAGTTGTTTCTAATAAATTAAAGTATTAATTCAGATCAAGAAACTTCTATGAAAGTCCACATGCTTATTAGCTCTCTGATTCAATATATGAATACAAAGATCATCTAATACAAACCTATAATTTGACATATTATACTAAGGTCCAGGATAGAGAGGTGAATTATTCATGGCCAGGCCCTTTCTGATACTTCTTATTTGTCTATCTCATTCATTTCAACTCAATTTTCAAAAATTGAATTTAAGGCACAGAGCATGACCCATTAGAAAGTAATTGTGATCAGAGAGATGGGCAGAAAACATAATAGTTTTTGATATGAAAATATTTTGATTAGAAAAAAAAAGAGACTAAGAGGTGGAGATAAAATGAAACAAGGGAGGAAAAGGATTAAGAGGTATGAAACCTTAAAAGAGAGAGAAGACTGTAAAGGCAAGACTCAGGGAGAGAAAAGAACAGAATCAAAGATACACAGAGAGATTTAAATCAATAGAGAATGAGACTTTAAATTTCATATTTGACACATCACTGGCTAAGATAATAAAAAATTAGTCTTGACTTGGATAAATACATTGAGAAATCCCTATTTGTAAGTTTGTAAAGTAGGTTTGAAACTGAATTTTAATTTAACTAACTCTTTCAAAAGTAGAAATATCAAAGCACCAAACTTTTGGCACATATTCAGACAAAGAAAAATGATGCATAAATAAGCTGATTAAAGGCAAAATTGTCAAGATGAATATATTGTCCTGCTACTGCTTTTAGAATTTAAAATCATTATTATGAAGGTAAATAAAAGGTTTACATACAAAATCGGTGCACAAGAAAGGTACAAATATATATATTTACATATATATGAAAAGTAAAGGAGATATGTATATATAGATATAGATATAGATATATATGAAAAGTGAAGCCAAAGAACACCTGTTTTATGACACTCCTGAGACTGAAGTAGTCTTTCTACAAATGAAGTAGGATTCAGACATTCCTTTATTCATGTGTAATGCCAAGAGATGGACATTCACCAAGATGGGTATGTATCCAGATTTTAGAATTCTAATCCCATTCTCCCCACCTCCAAGAGTGACAAAAGACAATGCCCTTCCACTAGAGAGTGAAAAGGGATCTGTGAACTGCTCTTGCTCATTCAAAGTCCCAGGAGCTTCCAATTTAAATGGAGTTGTTGATCTCAACCTAACTCCTAAATCTGAAATCAACAGATGTGATTCCTTGCAAAGGCAGCTTCTTCAACAAGGACGAGGTAACTAATAGAGAGTCCTTATACTACTTTAGAATATTTGTAAAATGAAGATAAAGTAAGTCAGCTACTCCAGGTAGACCCCATTGTGGCAACTTTAAAGGAGGGCATCACCTAGATTCCCATGAGATAGACAGGTATAAATAATTTATGGTCTAAAATCTTGGAGGAAATATGCATCTTCCCAGACCCATTGGAGTTTGAATTTGAGTTCACCTTGATGCATGAAAACCTCACATGAAATCTTCGTCCAAGGAAGAGGGCAAGCACATTGTATAATCTTTTTAACACATTTCCATCTTTGTTAATTTTTGCGCAAGTAATTTTCACCCAAGTGCTGATTGCTATTCCTTTTCCAGCTTCATATGTCTTTTAGAACAGGGCAGTTTGGCAACATAATTATAAAAGCCTGCTGACCCTGTTAACTAAGTCAGTAAGTAATGAAAAACATAATTTTTGTTCTTTCTCTGTCTATCTCTCTCTGTCTTTCAGTCTCTGCCTTTCTTTCCCTCTCTTCCTACCTCCCTCCCCTAGTTTATTGTAGAATAAATACTAGTATAGAATCATAGATGTATATATGGAAGGGAACTCAGAGGTCATCTAATCCCCTCTTCTCATTTTACATGTGAGGAAACAGAGTCACTATGGCTTTCCCAAAGCCACAAAAATAAGAAGTATCAGAGACAAGATTTGAATTCTTTTCCACTGAACCAACTACCTTCAAGTTGCTCATAACATGTACTTCTCTCTCATACTGCAAAACTGGAATAACAATTACTAGCATTTATATAGCACTTTGTTTGAAGTTACGTCAATTCTTCCTGACAACTACTATATGAAGCAGGTGTAGTTTTTATTTCCATTTTAGAAAAGAGGAAAGAGGCTGAGGGAAAGTTATAAAATTTGACCCAAGTAGTAAATGTCTAGGCAGAAATTTGAAACTTAGTCTTCCTAAATATACGTTTGGTGCTCTTATCCTCCAAACCACCTAGTTGCATCCTAATCAACTAAATTACCATTAATTATATTTCATTAATTTTCATTAATTAATAGTATCTTTAATTGCCATTTACCAGCCTGCCTTCAGCTTTTGAGACTCTAAAACTTTACTCTTTACTTCAAAGAAAGACAAACTTTCTGTCTTGTATATTCTCTCCTCCTATTTCTACTTACTGGTGCCTTTTGCCTCTTATCTTTCAAGATCTAGCTTAAATTTTACTTTCTCTCCTACCTCCCCTGATCATGCCCTGTCCCTCACCACAACTAGACAGAGTGACTACTCTCTATATACTATCCTAGAGTCTCCATCTGACAAAAAAGGTCTGGGTATTGCTGTTTGCCTGTTGAACATCCATGAACTCACATAGAAGCATCTCAAACTTAATATGTCCAAAACAGAAATGATCTTGTCCCTCCTCTACCCTTACCTATTTTGTAGTGGCCACAACTATCCTCTTAGCCTTATGGGTTCATAAACTTATAGTCATTCCTTTTCTTCCCTTTATCTTTTCCCCTATATCTAAATCATATTGATTTTAACTAAACATTTCTTATATATCTCACCTACGTTTACATGTTGTTTAGAAATGTTTCAGTAATCTCTGACTCTTCATGGACCCTTTAAGGATTTTCTTGGCAAAGATATTAGATTGACTTGCCATTTCTTTCTCTAGATCATCTGAAAAATGAGGAAATTAGGCAAACAGGGTTAAGTGATTAGCTTAGAATTACACAATTAATGTGTCTGAGGGGATTCAAACTCAGTTTTCCTGACTCTAGGCCCAGTGCTCTATTCACTGTGCCTCCTAAGTTTCTCACATGTATACATACACCACCATAGGTCAGGCTCTCATCAACTCTCACACTGTAATAGATAATTAATTGGCTTCCTTATAATTATAAAATGTTTTTCCTTTTTATTCCACCTTCCTCACCTTCATATTCCTGAAATGGTAATCCTAAAGAACATGCTGGCTACCTCTTCTCCCCTTCTCAAAAAAAACTTTACTGGCTCATTATTGACTTTGCAATAAAATACTCCCCCTATAAGTCTCTCTAGAACTTAGTTCCAAACATTTTTTACCATATGTACTTTGATTTTGAGTACCAAAGAAGGTACTGATGGAATCTGAATAATGATTCATCTTTTACTTTGTTTCCTTCATGAGATTTTTTTCCTCTATAAACCATGTGTCTTTTTTCTCAACATGACAAACATGGAAATATATAATGTATGATAGTACATGTATAACCTATATTATATTACTTGCCATTTCAGGGAAGTGGGGGTGGAAGGAGGAAGAGAACATGGATCACAAAACATTAGAAAATGATTATTGGAATTGTATTTACAAATAATTTGAAAAAATAAAAATATTTTTAAATGTAATTGGGAAAATTTGGAAAAATAAATAATACATTAAAGTAAAAAAAAAACTAGAAACAGAGGAAGATGCTTATTGGCAACTTGGTTTCAATTCCTTCATCTACATGAGAGGAAGAAAATAAACTCTTCCTTATCTTTCTAACTAGAGGGTACAATGGCTCAGGTAATAGTCTGCTCTTTTATTTTAAGAGGTTGGGTAGGGACCTAGATGAGAAAGAATGTAGAAAGGTAGCTGCAGTAACCTCTGAGATGGGCTTAAAATTTGCAATTCTTATTAGGTTAGGTCTATGAACCAGCTCTAAAGGGCAAGGGATTATTTCTAGATTCTACACTAATCTGCCATGTACCCCACTATCTCCCTCATGGTTATTTCATTGCTGTAAATTGCTTAAATTAGAGTCAGTCATTGGGGTCAAGGTATTTTTTCCAAAAAAAAAAATGACTAAAATTTACATGAAGTCCTTAGCAACTCTGGGAATTCTATGACTTACTAAGTCCTCTAATGGCACTTAGTAAGGATGAGATTAAATTTAAAAAATTCTTTTGCAAAGCAATGTAATATTGGGCAATTTAGCTTTAGTGGTGGAAAACAGCAAAGATCCAAAAAGACCTCCCCACATAGAGCAAGAATAGCAGTGATGCTCTCTGATTTTAAAGCTCACAATCCCTAGAAGGGAAGACAAGTTGTACAGGAAAGACACACTTTTTTTTCTGCAACTGTTATTGACTATCCCTGGTGTTTAAAAGAGCTCCAAGATATACTCTTTGGGTTGGTTATATTTTGCCTGAGTGGCAGTGAGATCTGCCACCCTTGAATCTGTTCCTGAAAAAACATACAACAGTTATTGAATCGGTGAGAATAAAATTTTATGCACTTGATACAGAGTACAAAAGGTCATTTGAGTGATCACTTATTTCAATTGTCTGAAAGAGAATTTTTTTTTTATCAGTCTACTTCCATATTAAGGTAGAGAGACTGAATGAAAGGGTGTAGCCAGACTGGAACTCATTAATTTATCATGACCTAGAGAATGGGGTTTCAAACTGGGTCATCAAGAGCATGATGTGTGTAAGGATCTATTCAGGCTTTGGAGGAATATGTTCTCCAGCTGTGTAGCTAATTAAAAAGATTGAATATGATTCTGAGTTCCCAGTACCCTTCAGCATGGACGTGTCTAGAAGGATGTGCCAGGTGTGATTAAACACTCTGATGACATATTTTGGCACATATTTCTAGGCACGAACACTGCTTCTTACATAATAATCCTAACTGAGGGAACAACACCTACTTAGATTTGAACATATATTATTTTGGGGAAATGGCATTTTCTATCCTCTTTTATCTCTGTAGAGGAAAAAAAAGAGTTGAAAGGGTTGGGTAGGGATTAGGATCTTAGAGTTCAGGGTGTGAGAATCTGTGTGGATCTGAAAAGTAAAAGGCTGGGTGGATCTATGTCAAGGGAGAGGTCTTTGACTAGCCAAAGGGCACTAGGGTGTGTTGGGTGGAGTATAGGTGTCTCTCTGGGAAGGGAGAGCAGGTGGCACCAAAATATTGGATAGGGTGCAGTGTGAAGAAATGCTGAGCAAAAATTATCAGTTTTGATGGGAAGCAACCTTTATATTCACTTATTTAATAAAAATTCTTTAAATATCTACCATATATGGAGTACCATATATAAGATGTAAAATAAAAGTGCACTCTAGAAGCAATGGTACTATGGTGGAATTGGGACAAATTCCTAATGGTAATATTTTCATTTTCCTAAGTCCCTTACATTGACATAGCACTTAGTTTCCAGAAAGTCTTCATTATATCATTTCAATGGATCTTCACAACTACCTTGTGAAATAGGCAGAACAGAGTTTGTTAAGCTCTTTTAAAAGACTAAGAGACTAAAAAGTAACTCAGTAGTTAGCAAAGCCTTGATTTAGAAAATTATAGAATCTCATGAAATTGGATGGTACTCTTGAAATCCTTGATTCAGATTAAGCCTCAGGATAAATGCCCACTACAACATTTCTAAGAAGTGTCCATCCAATTTCTTTTTGAAAAAAAACTCTAATATAAGGAACAAAGGATCATCTAAGAGAAATACTTTGGTGTATAGTTCCAATTGTTCAGGTTCTCTGGTAGTAATCCATTTGGAATCTCTCATCATAGAGTAATAATTATATTAGATTCAAGGACATACTAAGACATATTATCCTTCTAGAGCTATGCTCTCACCATTTGGCTTTCCATTAGCCACTTCAGTAAACATGATTAACTCTTTTTGGGGGGAAGTTTTATTTAATTAAGTAATTTAGAATATTTTTTCCATGATTACAAGATTCATGTTCTTTCCCTCCCCTCCTCCAACCACCCTCCCATAGCTGATGCACAATTCCTCTGGGTTTTACATATGTCATTGATTAAGACCCATTTCTATAACATTAATATTTGCACTAGGGTGATCATTTACAGTCTACATGCCCAATCATACCCCCATCAACCCTTGTGATCGAGCAATTGTTTTTCTTCTATGTTTTTATTTCCACAGTTCTTCCTCTGAATGTAGCTAGCATTCTTTCTTATAAGTCCCTCAGAATTGTCCTTGATCATTGCATTGCTGCCAGTAGAGTTCATTACATTCAATTGTACCACAATGTATCAGTCTCTATGTACAATGTTCTCCTGGATCTTGAAGGTCATTCCTGTTCACATGGAATAACCCCAGTTCATTATTAGCACAACTAACTCTTAATAAAGGTCATATACTAAATAAAATAGCATAAAAATAGTAGCTACAAATCATCATTCCTGTAAATCTGAGGCAAGCTGGCCTCAAGTACTCACAAAATCTATGTAAATACTAAACATAAGCTTAAAGTAAATACTAGTGAGGTAAAGAGAGAATACACAAGACCCAAGGAAACAGAATTCCAGGACTTTTGAGATTGGATGTCCTTTGTCTTCCTTCACTCATAGTACTCTCTTCAGTTCATGTCTCATTTGCCAGGGCTAACTCTCCTTAAGGTCCATAACTGGCTCTCTTCTCTGCCACCTGAGTTTTCACTTTTGAAAGTTGACTTTCTGGATACATAGCTCTCTACAGTATGTGCTTCAGGTCAAGTCACTGAATTCTGAAACAGTGTCCTTATCTGTAAAATGAGATTGGTATTTATACTTGGATAGGGAAATGGCAAGCCCACATCAGTATCTTTTTCCAGAAAACCCCATGGGCACTATGACCCATGAGGTCAGTAAGAGTCAAACATTACTCAATGACTAAACCACAAAAATCTGTACAACTTTCCTCTTAGGACTGTTGTGAAAAAAGTACTTTGTAATCAAAACACTACATAAATTTGAACTGTGATTCAGGTAAAGATTACATTTTTTTCCCCTGTAAATTAATACCTTTGATTCATTGAGGCTAAAGTTTGCTAAAAATCCCATTGTGGTTGTTTTTTTTATGAAAACATGATCTAGCCACATTTCCCCAATAATGTTCTTGTGCCAATGATTTATTTTTAATACAAGTATGGAAATTTCAATTTATTTCTATTAATTTTTTGTAATCTGTTCATTTCTAATATTTTTCACCGATTCCAAACCTGTAGCATTAAAAAAAAAACAGTAAAATGTGGGCTAGTGCATGGAGAGCTACTCTCACAGCCAGAAAAACACGGATTCACATGCTACTTTTCATACATATTGGCAATATGCAGTTAGTCTCTTAGTGTTCTAGTTCAAGTAGAATCAGATGCCTGAATGTCTCATATTGACTTGGGGAATCACAAATGAACCTATATGTTCTAAATTCATTACAGCATCTCTCTTTGTAGGGACAAAGAACTGGAAATTGAGGGTATACTTGTCAATTGAGTAATGGGTAAACAAGTTGTGGCATATAATTGTAAAGCAATGCTACTGTGCTGTAAAAACAATGGCAAGTTATTTAAAAAAGCACTAAAGGAGCAGAACAAAGAGATTATATACAGCAACAGAAATATTGTTTGAAGAGTAACTTGTGTATGTTCACCTTCAGAAAAAGAAAGAATTGGTGAATAGAAGCAAGTTATATTTAAGTAGTTTTCATTGTTGTCAAATAAAGCCTTCTCTTATGCAAGGAGAAGAGAGAGAGGGGTATATAGCTAAAAAGTTTTATATTAAAAGCAAACAAATCAATTGCTTAATCTTAAAAAAAAAGAAAATCACCATTATCTCTTTTTAGATTCCTAGTCTATCATCCAGTGTGTTCAGTTCTCTCTCCCAATTATCTTTAATTCACAAATTAAATAAGTATGCTATCTAAACATTCTAAAAGGGGAAAGAGGGAGGAATATACTAGGAAATGTAAATGAGGTAAAAACAAAAGATAATCCCAAAATTTTATCAAATAAACATTCCACAAAGAAATAGCATTTTATAAGTACTCTAGATAATAGACATTTCAAGGCTATTTTTAAATTTTAAGCTAAGTACCAGTTGCCAAGAGTAGTCAATTAAAAAAAAACTCATTCAATTTAAAATAAATTATTTTTCAGTATAAAGTATTGGATTCTTTCCTTCTTTCAATTTTTACATTACTTTCTTTTCTTTCTAGTTTTTTATTATATAAGTTTAGTGACCACTACCACCACCACCACCAAAAGACATTGAAATAAACAAATGCATAAAAAAATGTGCAAAGCCACATGGTTTACATTATTTACAATTTGTTCTTAAAAATGTACATCATATTGTACTAATATAGACATCCTCAGGTATTGAATTCCCTTTGGATTTTTTTACTTTCATTTGTTTACATTTTTCTCTTGATTTTGTGGTTGTTGCTTTTTTAAATGTAATCATATGTATTATTCTTATTCTCTTTCCTTTTCATCTCTTCACATATTTCCCTTATTTTTTATACTTTCAATATTTGTCATTTCTAATAACATACTATCCATTGCATTCAAATATTACAATTCTTTTAACCATTTCTCTCAATCATTGCATTTGTGTTATTTCCAGCTATTTTGTCATTATAAAAGAGCTTCCATGAATATTTTCATATACACACAGAGTTTTACCCTCTCAATAATGCTAATACTATTGTAATGCAATACCTAGGACAATGAGAATGAATAGTTTTACACCTACTAACATATACTTCCATCTTTTTTTTAAACAATTCAGAGGATTCTAGAAATATAATATTAGGTCTGTTTTTCTATGTTCCTATCAGCATTTAATCTGATCAGCTTAACCCATCTGGTTCTCAGTTAACATACGTTACCAGGGCCATATTTAGCTAGATTGGTTCTTAGGTAGCAAAAACAAGTTTCTTTCCAAAACCAAATCTTTCCTGCTTGGTCATACCCAGTTTAACTTTTGTTCTAATACAGCAGCCCTTCCTGAATGCAGGATTACCTGCATAGTATGATAAGCGTTAAAGAAAAACATTTGCAGAATATTTATCATTTCTACACCATTGTTGTCCCACCAGATACTATATTTCGATTATGTATATGCTCAGGCCTAGTTTTACTATTAATTTCATACAGTTGTTTGGGGGCTATCCATTCATCTAACATATTTAATTTATCTAAGATTCTATTCATCTGATTAAGATTTTTCATATTTATTTTTGGTTATAATTATTTAGTTCTGACAGAGAAATTAAGGTCCTCATTATTATTGTTTTGTTATATATTTCCATATACATCTCATTTAGTTATTCCTTTAAAATATGGATACTATAAATCTTGATGCATACAGATCTACTACTGATGGTACTTCATTATCCATAATGTCCTCTATAATAATGTCTATATAATGTCCCCAACATAATATATTTATGCTGTTCATCCCTTCTAATTATATCCATTTTAGTCCCAAATCTATTAGAGATCATAGTTATCCCCTTCCTCCTTTTCTGGGTCATCAGAGGCATAGTATATTTTCTTCTATGCCCTCCAGTTCACTGTATGTGTCTCTCTCATTTTCATGTGCTTCTTGAAAACAACACATTGTCAGGTCCTAGTTTTTAATCTTTCAGCTATCCATTCTCTTCCCAGAGTTGTATTCATCCCATTTACTCTAAATGTCAGAGTTACTAGCTATGCATGTACATCAACTCTATTCTTCTTCATTGTTTGTTCTCTTCCTTTCTTTCTGCCATATCCCTCCTCAGATGTCTAATTTTCTTTGATCAATACTTTCCAATTTATACCCCTTCCAAAAATCCTCTCTCATCCTCCCCCATTGCCCTCTTAGTTCCAAATTGACCCACCTTTCCCAAGGTCCCTCCCTTGTTCCTTTCATCTTTCCTTTTAATTCTTATTCTATCCAAATTTCTAAAAAAAATCCCTTTCTAAATATCTCTTCCTTATCCCCCCAACCATGTGCTCCTACTTCTTGATATAGGTTCAATTCTAAAAATCCCATCCCTATCTTGTCCTAAAAGTCCCTCCCATATCCCCTCACTTTATTCCTCTACCTCTTGATATGTACTTTCTTCTAGATATTCTTCCTTTCCTTCCCTTTTCTTATCCCTTTACCTTCCTTTCTCTTAGCCCACATTTCCTTCTCTTATTCACTCAGTAACCCAAGGACACTCCCAGTCCCTCCCTTATATCATCCCCTTTCCTTCCTCTGTACATTAAGATAATTTCTACCTTTTTTATTGTTTATATTGCTCTTTATCCCAGGTCTGATGAGAATAGGGTTCTAATACTACTAGCCCTCCACCACCTCCTACCCTTCTCTGTGGTAGATCCTCCACATATGAGATAACTATTCCACCCTATATCCTCCTGATCTAATTCTACTAAATTTCAGTTCATTCCATTATATTCATCTCAACTTTGACTCTTCCATCCATACATATACCTTCAAAATACCCAACTAACGATGCCATTCCCAGGGGTCGTAGATGACATTTTCCCTTACAGTAATCAAACAATTTGACATTTTGGGTTGTTTCTGATTTGTCTTTTGTTTCCTTTGTATGTTTCTTAGAGATCAAGTTTTTGTTGTTGTTGTTGTTTCTTTTTGTTTGTTTGTTTTTTTGCTGAGTTCTGAATTTTTCCACAGAAATAGCTGAAACTCCTTTATTTCATTAAATAATCATTTTTTTTTGGCTTTTACAATTATACTCATTTTTTTCTGGATATATTATTCTTGATTGTAAGTCTAGTTCTTTTGCTTTATGAAATGCTGTGTTCCATGTCCTGTATTCTTTTAATGTTGTGGCTAATAAGTCTTATGTTATTCTGACTGTAGCTCCACAATATTTAATTTTTTTTCCTGTTGTCTGAAGTCTTTTCTCCATAATCTGGGAGCTATGGAATTTAGAAATGATGCTCCTGTGCATTTTCATCTTTGGTTCTCTTTGAGGTGATGATTAGTGGATTCTTTAAATTTCTATTTAATTGCTGCTTCTAAAATTTCTGGACAGTTGTCCTTGATGAGTTCTTGAAGAATAGTATCTAAAATATTTTTTAATTGTAGCTTTCTTGGAGTCCAACTAGTTTTATATTGTCTCTCATTGATATGTTTTCCAGGTCAGTTGTTTTCATAATAAGATGTTTCATATTTTCTTCTATTATTTCATTAATTTGTTTTGCTTTGTTATTTTTTGTTGTCTTAGGAAATTATCACCTTAACCTTGCCCAATTCTTGTTTGTAATAGATTATTTTCTTCCACAAAGTTCTGGATCTTTTTACATTTGGGTGATTTTTCATAATTTTCTTGCATTGCTCATGTATTTTTCCCTAATTTTTCCTCCACTCCTCTCATTTGTTTTTTGAGAACTTTTTAAAGTTCTTCCAAAAACTCTTTTTGAGCTTGTGGCCATTTATGGTATTTCTTTGCTGTATCTAAAGTCACTGTTTTTATATCACTATTCTTTGAGTTTGTGCCAAGGTCCCCTCTGCCCCATAATACCTATTAGTAGTTGGGTGCTTACTTATTTTTGTTTATTTATTTTTTCTTTTTAGTAGCCAGGCCAAAAGACTTAATTTTTGGCTTTTTGTTTGAGGCCAAGAGTTCCAAATGTGTTGAGATATGTTCAGATTTCAGGATTTTTTTGTGTTTGTTTTTTACTTAGGTCCTGTTTAGTTATTCAAATTTTTATAGTCCAAGGCCAAATGTACTGCCCATCTCCTTCTCAAGCCCCCTTCTGTGACTGACTTCAGGTCCTCCACTCAGAGCACCAGGACAGTTCTTCCACTGTAACTGAAAGTAAGTAGTCCATTTTCCCCCTTTGACAGTAACCAGGGACTCTACTCTCCTAGTAGTGACCACAACTGATGGAATTCCAGTCTCTCAGCAATCACTCTCACCAGTGTTCATTCCTTTCTTATTCCTGTCACAGTTCAAGATAGAGCAGATAACTAATCTGCATTTCTTGAGTTTCCAAAGTCCTTAATTTTTAAACACTGTGGTTTGAGTTCCTGACCTTCACATTGCTTTAAAAAAAAAAAGGTATAGTAGTCTAGTAGACATCACACTAGAACTTAAGCTAATAAAACCATAGTTTGCATCTAGCTTCTAGCATCTGCTAGATTTGTCTATGGAAAAGTCACTTAAATCTCTGAGCTCTAGTTATCCCATTTGTAGAAATAGAATAATAAAGCTATACCACCCCATTCTCAGGATTATTGGTGATACTTAAATAATATAGTTTAAGTAAAGAACATAGCAAGATTTAAAGTGACAAACATGACTCTAATTGAGCAGTTAGGTGGCCCAGTGGATGAAACACTGGGCTAGAAATAAGTAAGACTTAATGAGTTCATATCTGGCTTTGGCACCTTTCTATCTGTGTGATCCTAAGCAAATCACTGAACCATGTTTGCTTCAGTTTATTCTTCTGTATAATGAACTGGAGATGGAAATGGCAAACTATTCCTCTACTTTTGCCAAGAAAACTCCAAATGGGATCATGAAGAATTGGACATAAGTGAAAAAACTCAACAATACTTAAATTGTTTTGTATATTTATATATCATTATGCATTTTAATGCTCCATTTTTTATTATATTTATTCGAGAATTCATTTTGTCAACCAGCAGGAACCCTCATACGGAGGAAACTTCATGAGGAGAAAGACTTATCTCATTCTTGTGTCCCATGAAGATCTGTAGGCATCTTAGATATATAATAAATGATGACAGAATTGGATTAAAAAGTAAAATATAGTATTGATTCAAACAGAGTGTTTTTCTTTATTTCTCTTTTAATAACTTCATCTCTGGAGGTGAAGGTAGGATTTTAGAATTGGAAAGTATCTAAGAAATCAACAAGTACAACCCTCTCATTTTCACAAATGTGGGAAATGAGAACAAAAGAGGTTAAAGGTTTGTCTCTAAAATCTTTCACCGAGAGTGGCAAAGCCAGGAATTTGAAATGAAGTCTTTTTATTTTTAAACCCTTACCTTTCATCTTGGAGTCAATACTGTATATTGGCTCCAAGGCAGAAGAGTGGTAAGGGCTAGGCAATGGGGGTCAAGTGACTTGCCCAGGGACACACAATTGGGACACACAATTGGGAAGTGTCTGAGGCCAGATTTGAACCTAGGACCTCCCATCTCTAGGCTTGGCTCTCAATCCACTGAGATACCCGGCTTCCCCACTGAACTGAAGTCTTAATGCCATATTGAGAGTTCTTTTTCTGGTATCAGTTTCCCAATGTCACTTTTTGATTAGAGTCTTTTTTCTCATTGGAGTCTTTCAGAGCATGGAGGATGTTGTACACAGTAACATCAATGGTATATGATGATCAACTTTAATGACTTAACTGTTACAATGCAAGGACCCAAGATTCATGATGAAAAACGCTATATATTACCATAAAAGGAAAAGATGGAGTTTAAATGCATAATGGAGCATATCATTCTTCATTTTATTCCCTCAATGAATTTTTATCTAGTATAAGTAATATGTGTCTTCTTTCACAATGACAGATATAGAATTATGTATTATATTATAATACATGTACAATCTATAGCATAATATGTACTCCCCAGGGAATGGGAAGGGGTAGAATGGAAAGGAGAACATAGATCACAAAATGTCAGAAAATGATTGCTTAAAATTGTATCAACATGTAATCTGGAAAAAAAAACTTTAATTAAAAAAAGAGAAACTCTGTCCTTCAGTCTAGTTTCCTCATGAATGAATCTCCTTTGTAGTATGTTTAGTCTCCAGCACAATTTTTTTTCAAGAATGAATTTTGGCTCCTCCCAAAGTGCTCTTCTGGGGTCATCAAACCTTCTCCTGCTGGTTGTCAACATATCTTTTCAGTAAGTAATTGTAAAGTTTTAGAGAAGTCTTTAGTTTTGATTTTCTTTTTTTTTTTAATCTTTAGATGTTTATAAGAAATATCAAATAAGCATAAGATCACAGATTTTGAGCTGGAAAAGAAGCCAAAATTTTAGAGTACTTGAATTCCAACCTCTCATTTTATACTGTTACAAGGGAATCCCTTTAAAAGACATATATATTAATTTAAGGTCGCCAAGGAATTCAGCTATGTAATTCCTAAATGAAAACTCAAGTCAGCAGTAAATCTTTTATGGAGTTTAATTACAATAGGAGTAAGAAAGGAATTAGAGATAGAGAGAGAGAAAAAGGGAGAGAAGGGAATAGGGCTTAAATACCCCTTCTGTTTAGGCTGGGCCAAAAGGCCCAAGCCCTTAGATAGCTGGGGCAAAGAAAAGAGATCAGTCCCTATTACTCACGTGACCAAAATGGAGAAAAAGTCTCAGAGGCCCCCACCTTCAGCTTCCTCCAGAGAAAGCTTCTCAGAGCACACCGCAACTACTCCCGCCAACTCCTCAACCACCTCGAGTCTTCAGACCCCCCTGATCTTTAAGGAAACCATCCAAGTTGCCTCCCCTCAGTTCTCACATCTACCAATCACTGTCCATCAATTTCCCTGTGCCAATGGAGGCTCTAGCTTAACCCAGGACCACCCAGAGGTCTTCTGGCTTTGCACATGTCTGTTGAAGGTCATATTTTCAAATAATTAAATCTTTGATCCTTTGCTACAGCCCTTTCTAAATCCTGTTAACCTGAGTAGGGTAGAGATTGAAATAATTAAATTTTGATCTAGGCTGCAGCCCTTACTTAATCCTGTTAGGACTGAATAGGGTGGAGATTGATTCCAAGTATCTCCATTGTATCAATTCTAAAATCAATCATGACTCAAAGAAATTCCTGTTCTATGCTTAAGCATAGGTCAAAGTCCTTTCCATTGTTCAGCAAAGGGTTTCTGTCCTAAAGTAATCTTAAGAAGGGAAGGAGAAGGAACCTCCCATGCCAATGGGATTCACATTCCAATAGTCAAGACCCACTATCAATAGGAAATTTTTCAAGTATGAAATTTCCCAATGGTGAAATTTCCAACATTTATAAGTCTAAGAAATTTTGAGGTTTACAATACCTGAGGAAACTGAGGTTCATACAGATTAACTTCAGCCGGTTCAGAGTTAAGGGGCAAAATTAAGATAAGAACCCAAGTTGACTCTATACCCTAATATTCTTTCCATTGTAGCATGCTTTCTCCCTCAATCTCATGAAATTAGAAAGACATGAATTTATTCAAATCTATATAATTAAAATTTGATTTTTTCTCTTTCTAAATTTCATTGGGGATGTTTACACTTGGAAGCAGTTTTCAGTTCATTCTAAAATTTTTGGAGTAATGATATTTTGGTACTCTCCTGAAGCAATTTTTGAGACCTGTTACTTTCCCTCACCAGGAATATATCTAAAAGTCTGGCCCAATCTGCTCCCAAACCTGTTCATTTGTCCAGATCACTAGGTCATCTTTAGATTTGTCAATAAAGTTCCACTGTTTCCAACTGTGCCCACAACAGCCCAGAAATTTCAAGAATGTAGTGGTAGTAACCTTTATGGCCATTGTTACATAATATCATATTTAGTCTCCCTGGACCTAAAAAGAGACTTCAGATTTTAGTTTGTTTGTGTTGGCATGTTTCTATATGGATTCTACTAGAGTTTACAATTTTCTGACTCATAGCAAATGACTAAAATGTATTTTCTTTCATGCTTCTCATCTTTTCCTCATCTCGTCTTTCTTTTTTAATTTAATTTTCATTTGTTTTTGTTCCTATATCATCTTTATTTCAGAATATATCTATCCAAAAATTAAAAAGATAGAGAAAACACAAGCAATTAAACAAAATTAAGCAACACATCACCAATGTCTGACAACATATGGAATTCTCCACAATCATATTCCACATCCTCTACAAAGAGTAGTAGTGCATTTGATCATCCTGTTTTACCTCTTCATTTTTGAATTAGCTGGGGGGAGAGAGAGAGACAGACAGACAGACAGACAGACAGACAGACAGACAGAGACAGAGACAGAGAGACAGAAAGAGACAGAGAAACAGAGACAGAGAGGCAGAGAGAGACAGAGAAGGAGAGAGAAAGAGAGACTGATAGAGATTTAGTTTGTCATCTAGTGATAGAGAAGTCCCATCCTATCAAGAGTAAGAATTGGTTATGAAAAGAGTTGAGGCCTGGAAAGAGGCAGTGAAGAATATAGAGAAAAGAGAACAAAAGAATCAGTAGGATAATAAGAAGACTTGGTAGAAGAATGTATAGATGCAAGGAGAAGAAGAGAAAAAGATGATAAGATAAAATTAAGTTAAATAATCTCTTCAGCCCACACATTCTAGCATCTAAGAAGAACGAGAAAGAGGGAAATGGAGGAAGAAAGAAAGAGTCTTCTAGATGTTGTAATTACAATGTTGTGCTAGGGAAAAGGGGTGATATATGTAAATATATATTCATTTTATATGAATCATATCATATATATTTATTTACTCATCA
The DNA here is from genome assembly GCF_027887165.1 of Monodelphis domestica. Lineage (NCBI taxonomy): Eukaryota > Metazoa > Chordata > Mammalia > Didelphimorphia > Didelphidae > Monodelphis > Monodelphis domestica. The sequence goes on from NC_077228.1 coordinate 392,015,402, forward strand.
TCCCTTTTATTTTTTATATTCATTTTATATATTCATTTATACCCATTATATCCATATATATATATGATAAATAGATAGCTATATGGAGAGAGAGAGAGAGAGAGAGAGAGAGAGAGAGAGAGAGAGAGAGAGAGAGAGAGAGACAGAATTGCTATTAGGCCAAATGAGATAATCCACATAAAGAATTTTGGCAACTTTAAAGTGATATATGTATTAGTCATTATAAGGATGAATGTCTATTTGTATGATAGAATATCTATACATTTAGAATCTGAATGAGTATATCAAACTTCCTTTGTGAATGAGAATATAGGTGAAGTTTATACCTACCAAGTCTGCCAAGAGATAGTTCAAGGAAAGACATATTTTTGTTTGTTTTTGTTTTATGTTATTAGGATTTGCTATATATTTAACATTCTGGGTATACTTGGTAAGGTTAATACATGACTGAGGTGGAGGAATGAAATTTGGTTGGTTGACCCTTTCCCAAATCTGACCATAACATCTCCAGGGAAAGAGGAAAGAGGAAAAAATTGATAAAGAGGTAAAGGAAGAGTAACAAGTGGAGTTTCTGCAGGTTCTATATAGACTTCCAAGTATATGTAGACTGAAAATTCAATCTCCAAATTAAAAAAAAAGATGTATTGGATTGCTTTCCCTCATCCATGCCTCCCACTTTCAAGCACAAGGTTAATATAAATTACTATTAACCATGGTTCTTCTCTCCCACCCTCTGCTTCTATTTACCCACTCCTTGCTCTTATAATGGTTCTATAAATATTTCAGTTTGCAGACAACAACTTGTATAAGCAGCAGATACAAGATTTTGATGCCTGAGTCTCCTGGTGCAAAATAATAAATGTAGTTTTTCTTAAATAAAAAAGTGAAAAGATAAAGGCCTGTGGTTCAGGATCCATGAATCACACTTTCCAGTAAAATTCTGCATGTATCTCCATCGTTTAAATGTTAGTACTTAATTTGTAGAGTACACCATATCTGCTTTTGATAGTAATTCTGATCATAGTATCATGGGAAAGAAAATGAGGAATTCATTTAAAAAAGAAAAGAACTAAGAAAATAAAAGCCAACTCTCTTCTGGAAAAGACAGAATATTCTAAAAAATATGCAACCAGTGAGTCTGTATAGGACCTTTGGTACATATTCTTTTCCTTTTTACGCTGAGAAACTGAATGGAAAAAATGATGAGTCAGTTTTGAGAAGGCAGAGAATCAGAAAGTCCCTTTTCTATAGAGGAGAGCTTAATTAGATCTATAAGTAATGTGACATAAATTCAGCTGTATCCCCTAATACTTCCCCCTCTTTGTAGGAATGTTGACTTAATTTAGCACTGACCATGCTGTCTTTGCAGGAAATTTCCACCCAGTGATTTTCAGAGTAAGTTCCAAATTTGATCCTGTCAGAGAACAGATAAAGATTTGTTTTTGTAAGAGTGCCTAAAACTCTGCTTATAGTTGAGCTAAAAAAGTTGCATTAGGTCTTGCTAATGACTTTCCATAATGTCATATTCAAAGTATTTTGGCATGCTCTGTGTATTGTATGTACATTTGCCACACAGAAATTTTTTAAGTATTCTACTTCTTGGATATGCAAAATCCAATCCTCAGTAGATTTTGTTAACCAAACAAAGGTGAAATACTTCAATCACAACAGAACCTGAGCTGGTAATAGATGTATAAAAGGAATTTTAATTTCCCAAGCTAAAACCCTAGGATAAAATTGGTTCACTTTTGTGCCAGGTGGAAAAGAATTCTAGGAGATTACTAAAGAGAATGTGTTCTATTCCTCTGAGCCAAGGAAATAGCAGATTCTCAAATCAATTCTTTTAAATAATGCAAGGCTAACAATAATGATAAAATTTAACCTTACACGTTTATTTTTCCAGTTCTTTGCTTAATTTTGGAAGATTGTTCAAGATAATTGGTGGTGGGGGGGATCATTAACTAAATTTTAAAGTTTAGTTAATGATTTAAATTTCCTGGTCCAAAGCTCTCCCTGTTTCCCAAGACCAATTCTCTATGCCTTCCCTATTTCTCAGAGGAGGTGTACATAATATGAAGTCAATGACAATCAGCTACTGAGAATTAAATAAGTTTAAATATTTTAAAACAACAAGAGCAGTAGCAGCATCCTATTGGATGGGCATTAATCTGTAATCCATGAATATTTAAAAATAATATAACCATATTTCAATATTACTGATTTCCTATATAATATGTATTTATGTATTTAACAATATTATTACGAAAAGAGACTTTGCCAAACTCTCTAAGGCATTCATAAAATGTGAAAAAAAAGGTAAGAACCCTTGATCCATTGATATCTAGAATTTTGAAAAAAAAAAGAAAAAACAGAGTACACTTGGAACTTAGTGTTGTTTGGTTTCTTTGGGCCTTTGTGCTATTATAATGGGGAGAAAGAGTTTGAGTTTTGATTTTATTAGTGACCTGTTCTTCTCCTATAGCTTAGAGTCTAAGAGAGGTTCCTTGGGCATCGAGAGGTTAAGTGATTTCATTGGGTTGATACAATTAGTATTCATCAGAGGAAGAACTTGGACTCTGTGCCTGTAATTGTTGTTATTCAGTCTTTCAGTAATATCCAATACTTCATGACCCTGTGGATCATATTGTCCATGGGGGGTTTTTGGCAAAGATACTGGAGTGGTTTGCCATTTCCTTCTTTAATTCAGCCTATAATACCAGCTATCTAACCACTAAACCAAACTGCTGTTTTAATCTATTTTAATATCCTGACCTAATCTCAAAATCCTCAACAATGCTAGCATGAATTTTAGTCTAAGTTCCAAGGAAAATTCTGATTCATAAAGTTTATGACCTTTAACCTACTTTAAGGTCAAAAGTCATAGAGACTACTGACTAGCATATGGTTCCAATCAGAAAACTTAATATGATCTGGGTCAGCTAGAAGGTAATTCCTAGGTTAACAATTGGTTGGTAAACAATTAAAAATATGGTCTGAATTGTTTTTGATAAACAAGTAAAATTTTAAAAAATTAGTAATCAAGCAAAAAAACAAGTCTTTTAAAATTATGAATTCAATTTATTAGAGTAGCTTTAACTATTCCTTTAAAGTTAACTAAAAAGCAAAACAAAACAAACATCAGTATCAAAAAGTATTTAGTGAAATGTTAAATGACTGTTTAACAAATATAATTGTCTAAATGAAATGAGAGGCCCTGAATTACCCTTCCTGGTGGAATTGAGAAATCTAAGAGTGTAAATCAACATGAGAAAGAAATGTCTAGCATGAAAAATAGTCAGATGATCCTGAATATTGCGATTAAGAGCATTAAGTTTGTCATGGAATCATCCCCCCCCCAAAAAAAACTTGAAGTTGTCAGTGGAAACTTTTGATAAAATCACAGATTTGATTAAAATTCATGAGTAATCCTAATTTTATTTTTAGCCTAGTTTCCTATGGAAAGAAGCTTATAAAATCTTTTAGACATAAAATCTGTCTGCTTTTAACTCGTTTTGATTATACATAGGTCAGGTTCAACTAAATATTTCACGTGTCATGGGTCTTAACTCTAGGAAAGAAATCCTTTCATATCCTCAATTTTCTTGAAAAATATGTTTACACAGAGAAAAAATCCTTTTTTTTTACATTGAAAAAATTCTCCCCATCTGAATATTATTTGACAATTTTCCTTTCCAGGAAAATTTTTATTTAAAGAGTATGATAGACAGCTATTTGGGAGGCTAAGTATTTCAAAGCTTTAGAATTTAAACATTTATGACATTATGCCATCATGCTCCTCTCCCTTCTCCAATATTTCCAGGTTGTAGTTTTTCTTTTTTTTTATCTTTCCTCTTCCCACCATTGTTCTTCTTGCTCCCTAACTATAGGCATTCTCTAAAGATCTGTCTTGGTCCTCTTCTCACCTTAAAATATGAGTTCTCTCCATCAACTCATAACAATTTCATTAGCTAATGTGTCAGAAAGATGTAGGCTTGTGTACCTACTTTGTCACTGACAGTGCATTTGATTTTGGATAAGTCATCAAATGTTTCTAAAGTTCAGTTTCCTCCTCCATAAATTAGGAGAGTTGAATTAGAGTATTACTAAAGTTAGTTCTGGTTCCAAATATTCTTTGGTAATTCTGTGATTGCTTACAGTGTCTGAGACTGACATTCTGGTTTTACATTTCCAATTGCCTACAGAATGCCTCCTTTACAATTTGCCATCATTATCTAAACAAGTACAAACCTGAACTCATCCTCTTTTTCCCAAAATGGACTAGTTCTTCATACCCTCCTCACTTTCTCTTGGACTCTGTTATAGTAAAGTCATTTTCTGGCAGGTAAATGATATGATGGGTTGGACACTGGACTTAGAGTCAAAAAGGACTGAATTTGAATGCTTCCTCAGAGACAAAGAGACTCCATATTCCTTTGCAAGTTACCTAATCTCTCTGTATCTCATTTTTGACATATATAAAATGAAGATATTAACAGCACTTATTTCAAAGGATTATTATTGGGATTAAATGATATAATATTTGTAAAGCCCATTGAAAACCTTAAACAGTAGAAATCCTACTGCTGCTGCTATTACCATACCACTCTTTCTGGCTGGCAACCTTAGAATTCCCTTTGACTACTCCAGAGTATGTATATATTGTCTATCATCAAGCCTTGTCATTTCTTGTCTTGACTTGTCTCTTAGTTTTACTTTTTTTCTCCATTCTCACTGCTATTATCCTAATTCATGATTTCAGCACTCCATTGTTACAATTCTATGACATAGCCCTGAATTCTAATCTTTCTCCATTCTATCAGTCTCTCAGTGGATTCACCATGTCTAAATTACTAATATTCTATAAATCCTGGCTTTATCATTTAATATCTCTGGTATAAAAAACTTCAATGGGTGGCCTATCTTCTATTATAGAAAGTCATACCTATTTTGCCTGATTTTCAAGATTATGGCAACATGTGGCCCTGAGTAATCCCCAAACAGTTTCCCATAAGTATTTCTGTTACTGCTTAATTTTCTTTTCCTGTCAAACAGGAGATCTTTTTTCCTGGAAGAATGTGTTTTGGGGGTCAACACCTCCTAACCAACTCTTCTGAGATTTAGCAGGCTGTTTTGCTAGAATGTATGGAATTCTAAGATACAAACTGTATTCTGATAGTATGTTATAATTCATACCTGCTTCCCATTTTAGCTTTATATAAACTGAATACAAATGACCTATTTTAATATTACCATGTGCTTTGAGATTTAGGTGATCACTTTAATCTCTGGTCAGTTATGTACTGATAATAGATAACTCTAATTTGAATTATTTAAGGTATTTCTTTTTCATGGAGAGAAAGAACCCATGTTGGAGATCTTAATGGTTTTGATATGGAGATTAAAGAGGATATGGGGGGGGGGAGGAAATGTAACCAAAGAGTTTACTGAAAAAAAAGTCTAAAAATATTTATAAAAGAGCATTTGTTGGACATAAAAATTTAATACAAAAGTGGATGTCATCAATTAAGGAACAGTTAACTCAATTGAAATATAAGAATGTAACAGGATATTATTGTACTATAAGAATTTACTAATAAAATGAATATAGAGAAACATGGAAAGACTTAAATGAACTGATGTAGGATTCATGAGGTAAGAAGAGTCAAGAAAACAATAATCACAAAGAATACAACAATGTAAATATAATGAACAACAATGACAAAACAATTGAGACTGGATATTGCAGAATTACAAAGAAAAGAGATGTCCCTAAAGGAGATATGAGAAGAATCCTTCCATCCCAAACCTTTGTACAAGTGAGAGGATGATTCATTGATCAATTTTGCTTTTGTTTTTCTTTTTTATTTCTTTTTTACTTTATTATTTATTTCATAAAATTTTGGGGAGGGGAGAATCAAAAATTGAACCAAAGTCACAACAACTAAAATACAGAAAATACTGGTGGCTCTCAGATGCCTTATTTCTAAATTTTAAAAACCAGTACACAATTTTGTTCCCTCCTCCAATTCAGGCCCACAAACTTCCCCTACTCTTTACATCTACACACTTCCTGATGTCTTAAAGCATACACAACTTGGGGTTTGGACTTGTGTAGATTGTTCAAATGTAACACTTCATTAACCAACAAAATGCTTGTGAGGTCTTGCAAAGGACATCAGAGCAGGTATATAAAAGTGGTAGCAAAAAATTGGAAAATGAGGGGATGCCCTTCAATTGGGAAATGGTTCAACAAATTATGGTATCTGTTGGTGATGGAATACTATTGTGCTCAAAGGAATAATGAACTGGAGGAATTCTATGGGAACTGGAATGACCTCCAGGAATTGGTGCAGAGTGAAAGGAGCAGAACCAGGAGAACATTGTACAGAGAGACTGATACACTGTGGTACAATTGAATGTAATGGACTTCTCTACTAGCAGCAATGCAATAATCCAGGACAATTCTGAGGGATTTAGGAGAAAGAACTCCATCCACACCTAGAGAAAGAGTTGTGGGAATGTAAACACAGAAGAAAAACAACTGACTGACCACATGGAAATAGGTCTTGATAAATGATATATGTAAAACCCAGTGGAATTGCTCTTTGGCTATGGAAGGGTGGTGGGAGGAGGAGAGGGAAAGAACAGGAATCGTGTAACCATGGAAAGATAGTCTAAATTAATTAATTAAATAAACTTTTTAAAAAAATAACTTTTGAGAAGTAACAAAGCTAATGTAAACATATCCTAAAACTAGTCTATATATGACAATATGATTTCCTGATTCTTGGAGATGTCCTGTGAAACAAATGGGGGAGCTGGGTGGTATAGTGGATAGAAGGCTTGGCCTACAATCATGAAGATATCTTTATGAGTTTAAATTTGGCCTCAGACTGTTATTGGTTATATGACCATAGGTCCTTAACCCTGTTTGTCTCAGTTTCCTCATTTGCTGAGGTAGAGAAGGAAATGTCAAACTACTCCTGTATTCTAACTAGGAAAACTCCAAATGAGGACACAAAGACTCAGATACATCTGAAATGACTTAATAACATGAAACACAATTAGGAAAATATAAGCTGTTCTAGAGGATTTCAGCTGAAATAAGCTTTTAAATTTAGAGTTCCTAAAATTAAAGTAGTCCAGTAATGCAATGGGTTATACTGAGTGGAAAGAAACATTAAAGAAATATATTTTCAGTGAACTTTAGTTAGGTATATTCTAGCTGTAACCCATACATTGTGAATGGATTATAACTTACTTATAATCTCCCTCCAAATTCTGAATTCTGATTCTAGCTATTCCAGTCACTTTCCCCTTCATGTTTACTGATATAGAAAAATTACTCTCTCTGGGATGTTTTAAGGGAACTTTCTCCTGAAGTCAGAAGAATAGATGGACTTTAGAATTTATCATTCACAAATTTATTCAATCTTATTTAATAAGAATTAAGTAAGCTTTTGTTATGTGTTTAGATTTTAGGAAATATAAACTTTCCATTTGAATATAATTATGTGAAGATAATCATTTGTTCCAATCAACATGTCATTATAAGGAGACAGAATTTAATAATTAGAAGATGTTAGTTGCTTACATTTTACATACCATATCTAAGTATATGTACTTGCATATTTTCTTACCCTTAATTTTATTCATTAAATATTATAAAAGAATTTCATTATAATTATTCAAGGTCATTGGATAGAAATGGTCTGTAGCAAATTAAAAGAGATACAGATTAGCTCCTTTTATCAAAGTTCTTGGTTGTCTTACTAACTTGATAAATTAATCCATTAGCTGTAGTGTAATTGGTAGTAATGAGTGATTAGACTCTTTATGGTCATGCCACAAAATAAATGTTAACTTGGGCTTAGGAAAATATAAATTGAAATTCTATTTACTCCAGCTACAAATTGCTGTGACCACATAATGGTTTGTTTACTCCAAATTTCTATAAGAAGATCTAAACCAATTTTGTATACTTTTCTGTACTTTGTTTCATAGTAAAGAATTATGTATCTGTGACTGCAGAGGCTAGAAATCAATTAGAGATATTGCAGTCTAATAGGCACAGGTGTGCCTGAGTTTTTTCATTGTCACTTATAAGAATAAATGGAAATTGACTGAACAATACCACTTTCATCTGTTGAGTATTACAGAGGCTTGTAGGAGCTGAGATTCATTCTTAGCCCCTTTCAGAACACTAAAAAACCCTATTAAGTTATTTGGGAAGGGAAAAAAAAAACTCTCTAATTTTTCCATTAGTGAAGAAAGAAGTCCTAGGTGAATCTACTGTGAATTCCAGAATTATTATTGATAGAGATACATGTGTATATTTCTATAGTAGTTTTTTTTGTACATGTGGAGGGTTAGTATAGAAGAGAGATGGAAGGAGGAAGAACAAAAGAGAAAAACCAATAACAATAGGAAGAAGTTGAATTAGCGATTTATGAACATGGTGGACCAAAAATGCCCATACTTAGCATATTGTAAACTGCATTGTACCATATTTCTCCTATTTCATTATATTTTGCAATGTTTTAAAATTTACATTACCATAATCCCCCCAGTATCCGTCCTTCTCTCTCATTCAGAGAGCCATGTAATAAATGTTATATATGACAAATTTTACTTTAAGACAAAAAATAAAAGTGAAAAAAAATCCAGCTTTAGTGATCAATACATCATAAAAGCCTAAACTTATATTCAACATGAAACACTAGTGGACCTCTTCCTTCCACAAAAGATTTTGATAGGTGTCTTCTCAGATCTCTATTCTTTATTAATTTATTATTATTTATATTAATATATATTAATTTACTTAAGGTTAAGAAACAGTCTGTTAACTGTTGAAAAAATAATTTGTGATTAATTTAGAATCAGAGGAACATCCTTCCACATCTTTATCAGAAATCCTATACTTCAACAAATATTGATCTTTAACCTTTCTTTTTCCATATAAAAGAGCAAGGTGAACCTCAGAGAGGTCATCTCTTCTATCTCTACTGAACAAGATTATGCATAAAGTCATAAATCATCTTAGACTGATTTTCTTTTAAACAGGATGTACAGCTTCTGATAGCCCATTCCAGTATTCAACAGGTCTATCAAGAAATTTCCCCTTGTATCTAAGCTAAACCCTTCCTTCTGTACCATAAGCTCATTTCCCCACTCTTTTCTCTCTGTGGTGGTGAGGGAGAAAACATCTGGTCCCCATCCCCTACATAATAACCTTTTCTGAACCAGACTCCTCAGTCATCTCTTTCTTCAGGCTAAACAATTCCAGTTTTCCAAATTGTTCTTCAGAGGTCATATTTTCCTTCTTTTGAAACACTGTTATGGTTCCCTATTAAGCTTTCTCCATTTCTGTCCTTGCTGTCCTCCTATCTCAGAGGTGAACATGGAATCTGACTCTGAAAAGAGGATTGTGAAGAGGCAAACATGGTGGGCTCAGGAAATCTGTACTTTATTTCCTTTTCTGTCATGACCATGCTGGCTAACTCATTTCACTTTTCTTACCTTATTGGAAAAATGAAGTGCTTGTGCTAGATGCTCACTAGGACTTCTTTCATGTCTAAGAGCCCAGAAGTCCAGCTTGACCACGGCTGGGAAGCACAGAATCAGAAAAATACATTTCTCCATTCATCCTAGTGCTCTAAGCACACTCACAATGGTAGCAGCTTTCTGAAATCTCAGTTCCTTTTGCACAAGGACGGAAAACTATTATATTTCATGGAAAAAAACATTTCTTTCTTTCAACCCAGCTTTCACTCCATCTCCCTTGGGGAAAAGCAGCAGAGCAGGCTGACCCTTGGAAGCCAAGTGGCAGCCAGCTCTGACTGCTGCTTCCAACAGTCCCCCAGCTTCAGTGGGGCAGGAAGGTCGAGGAGAAGCATGTAGAACCGCAGGCTGTTCACGTGGCTCTGGAGTCAAAGATGACCGGCCCCTAATAAAACACTGTCTGCCGGACATGCCATTGGGACTGGCATGCTAATTGAAAGCAGAAGGGCCTGGGGCCTGCCGACTCTTGACATTCACACTCAGCTGAGAATAGCTTCTCCCTGGCTCCAGATTCCACAAGAAAGATTCTGCTCAAGTCAACAAGGTTATATGTGGTGGGAAGACAAATGCAGACTCCCTTGAAAGCTTCACTCTCTTAAGAGATCCTTGTCTTATCCTGTTCTTTAATTCTTTAATGAACTTTTTTTTTATTGACCTGATGGTCATCAGCATTCATGCATATTCCCATAGAGAGAAGACCGAAGAAAGATGGTTGACTAAAAAATCTTAAATCTACCACAAGTGGGCATACATCAAATTGCAGATAATAGCATTAACCTCGCTTTTCTTGCCTGTGTCCCATTCTCAGCTTTCATTCTCTCGCTTCATGATTTTAGATAGGCAGACAGACAGACTGACTGACTGACTGACATATAGATACAAAGATAGATATACACATAAGGAACTATGCATGTGTATACATATGCACACATATAAGCAACTACATACCAACAACATATATATGTACACAGATATGTAAGCATCTTATTTGTACACACATATAACACATGTACATATGCATGAGCAATTATGTGTGTATATGTACATATATGTCTTATTTGGGTATAGGTGTGAATAGATGTAAACACCCACATGCACATACATACCTGTATGTATGTGTGGGTATATAAGTGTGAATACGTGTGCATGTTGTTGTTTTTCAGTCTTTTCAGTAGTATCCACTTTTCATGACACCATTTGGGGTTTTCTTGGCAAAAGTACTAGAAGAGCTTACCATTTCCTTCTCTAGGTCTTTGATAGATGAGGAATTTGAGGCAAACAGGGTTAATGGTTTGCCCAGAGTCACACACCTAGTAAATGCCTGAGGCTGGATTTGAACTCAGGTCTTCCTGACTCCAGGCTCTGCACTATATCCACTGTGCCACCTATCTATCTATACTCATTGATACATATAGATACATATATAAGCAACTGTGTACAAACATGATTTATCTTGTAGGTGTACTCATAAGAAATATATGCATATATCTTACACATATATAAATTTACATTTTGTGTGCATATTTGTTCATATATATTTTATTCTGTGCATAGATACATGTATTTATAAGCAACTATTTACAGGCATATAACATATACATAAATAGAAGCCATTAAACATATGTATGATATATATCTTGTTTGTATATATGTGTACACATTAAAATAAATATATATAAAATATGGTATAGGTATATTTTACTTGGTATATAGATATATATAAGCAACTGTGTATATGCACATATATGCATGTGTATATATACATATGAGTGTATGTACATATGTTTATATATGGAACATATTTACACACATATACATATACATAAGTATTTATGAATGAGTTGCCATGTATTTATAACCATTATGTACAAACAATATATGCAGAGGCAAACAAAATATGTGTGTATATATATAAATAGAAAAAATATATATGCACATAAGTAATATAAAAGCAATTATGTGCAAACAAAATATGTACATATGCATATATAATTATTTGAATATTTTACATATGAAAATATATTCTTTTATCTACATTATGTATATAATCTTGCTTATAATCTATATACAATAATGTATAAGCAACTATGTGCAAACAAAATATATAGACACACAAATAAGATATAATTTAAATATTTTATTTTCAAATAGTAGTTTTTGTATTATATAATAATATACAGAAGACATATACAGAATACCCAGATAAGATATATATACACAAAACAGGACATATATCTATAAATCTTTATATATGTGAAGCACATATTTCTCCCAAATAAAGACATCTTATTTGTGTGCATATGTTACTTGCACATAGTTGCTTATATATCATTATATATCTTGTTTGTACATATTTCCTTATTTATTTGAAATATGTGTGTGTGTGTGTGTGTGTGTGTGTGTGTGTACTTAATACATTGGGAATATTCAACAGAAGGAAAATATTAGCAATAAAGGGAACTGGGAAAGGTTAAGTAATATGTGGAATTTTCACTGGGACTTGAAGGAAGCAGTGAGTCCAGGAGGTAGAGGTGAAGAGGGAGAGAACGACAAGAATGGAGGAAAACCAATGAAAATGCCTTCACTAGGGAAATGGAGTATCTCATCATCTCACCAAGGAGGGGATCAAAATGGGAGGGGATCAAGTTATTAAGGGCTTTGAACACCAAGCAAGGTGCTTTATAGTTGATCGTGATGATGGTAGGGATTTTCTGGAAGTTTTTCAATATTGAGTGACATAATAAGACCTTTACCTAAAGAAGATCTATTTGATAGCTGAATGAAAAATTGGCTGGAGTGGAGAGAGACTTGGGACAGGTAGACCAACCAGCAAAGGAGTGCAATAGTCTAGACTTGAGGTGATGAAGAAATGCACCAAAATGATTGAAGTGTTAGAGGAGACAAGGGAGATAATATGATAGATGTTATCAAGGTAGAAACGACAGAAAAAGACAATAGATGTTATATTCCACTTTGCAAAATATTGGGATCAAAATTAAGACCTGGCCAGTGTTTTAATGGTTTATCAATAAAATTGCGAATATGAGAGAGAGAGGAGATAGAGGTAGATTTCTCTTAAGGAAGGATTAGCCTGATTATAGAGTCTTCATTTGGCCAGCTTAAGTTTCTCACTAGTGCTGCTGATAGGAGGGCTGTAAAGTTCTAAACTCTGCTCAGTATCTTTGTTTATAGAGGACAATAACTGGACTTTGGAATTCACTCTACTCTTCATCTGCTGTTCTGGTTGGTTTTGAGTCCATTTAGTTCTTTATGCCTCCTCTCACCACTGACACAGGTATCCTCTGGTTTCCCTTCTACCCTTTCTTGACTCTTTTGGTATCTTGTCTATACCCTGTATAGTTAGAAATTCTTGAACCTCAAAAAACCCCTACATTACATAAAATTCTTATCTGTATTGCCTAGAATCCTTTTTCCTTTTCCTGCACCCTCATGTTTTGCCTGATTGTATTTTAGTGATTGTAACTCCTCCTTCTTCCTCTCTTTCCTTGTGACCAGGCTGTGTTCAGTTACTTCCTTTTATTTTAGTTATTATTAATAAAACATTTTAAATATGATAATTACTTACTGAATATTAATTTTAAAACCCATTGGAATGTAAGCTCATTGAGGGAAGAGACTCTTGTTATTATTAATTGTATCCCCAGTATTTAGCACAACATGGTATCAGGAACATAGTAGGTGTTCAATAACTATTCCATTAGATTCGACTGGATATGGAAAGGATAAAAGTGAGGAGTAGAGGATGACACCAGGGTTATGATGAAATTGACACCTATGTTTATCTTCTGTACCTGGGGTTGACCACCTCTTCTTCAGATGGCTAATCCTTCTTCAGATGGCTAATAATTCATTTATATTTTTTCAAATGGGATTCTATTTTAAAATATTTCTGATATGTACCCTTGATATGATTTAGACAATGTTCCAATAGTACTCAACTCTATTTTTCATTCCATCACAGAATCTCTCATTCTTAATACATATGGAACATTTTTGGGCTCAATAACCAATGCTTCATTGGTGTAGAGAACATTTTGGGAACATTTCTTGGGTAATACAAATCAGTAATTCTCCTCCTACTTAAAGTCTGAGAGTATTGATGTAACTGAGGGGTCAAACAGTTTGGAAACAGTCACATAGTCATAGAGATGGGATTTAAACTCAAGTATTCTCTGGCTCTTAAATCTAGATTTCTATTTATTATTCTGTGCTGCCTCTTCTCTACTATATCATAGGTGCTTACTAAAGACTTATTGGATTGTAATGTAATTGATTTGCTGCCTCAGATGCTACAAATGTCCAGATATGTTGAGAGTGTTTCAGTCAGCTTTAGCACCTGAACTAATGTGGTGCTATTGTTGTTGCTAATATTAAACTCTACCAAAGTTTCTATTTAACTCCTTTTTGCATTAGCCAAATTCTTTAAATAATTAGATACATAGTTTTGTAGTAATAGGTTCAAATGCCTATAATTATTGCTTTTTAGAGAATACAATAGAATATTGTCAGTGCCTAACAATTGGACAAAATTGAATACATCAAGATTTTCATTCCAGCCAGATGTTTTAAGATGACCATTTCTATCCCCACCCCAACTTGTCTCACATGATAGATGGTGCAGAAATATTATAGGTAATTCAACTAAAATCCTGCTTATGGACGAATGAGGAGAAATTGCACCAACATATGGTGATTTGCTCCAAAGTAAGTAACTGTCATAAATTCCAGTTCAGATTGATCTCCCTTTGAGCATATTCACAGAGCAAATACCTATCAAAGAGAAACAATTTGTTTTAAATAGCTGGGTTTTTGTATTTTCTGATTTTTTTTTTTACTGCAGATAAAACTTCAAAGGAGCTATAGACAGAAAGTAAACTTCAAAAACTCCCCAGGAGTCAACTTGAACCCACAAAGGTTAACAAAGTAGTTACTTGATAGCTACTTCAGTAAATGTACACTCAAATTCTATAAGAACTACACCTTTTTTCAAAGACGAACACATTCTTTATATAGCATCATGCAAAATTATCACAATTGTTCTTTCTGTCTCACATATAATTTCATTCTTATTGATTCTAACAATTCCCATTAGCCTTTTAACATGAGAGGAGAGTTCCAAATGAACCATTAACTATTTCACAAAGGATCATAATATTCTAGTATCAGAATTTGCAGGGAATTCAGAAACCACCTAGTAAAAAATATACCTGAACAAGATTCCTGCTACTGCATTCCTAACAAGTTATCATCCGGTCTTTGCTTGAAGACTTAGAGTGAAAGATGGAAGCTTCTATATCCCAATGTAGTACATCCAGTTTAAGGATGTGCCTAATCATTAGAAACTTGTTCCTTGCATTAAAGGTAAATCTTCAACTTTGCAAGTCCAATTGATTTATTTTGTTTTGATGCTCTCCAGAGCCAAAAAGAAGAATCTAATTTGGCTTTCATATAGATCATCCTTCAGAGACTTGACTATGATTATCACATTCCCTCTAACTTGGAGAGCACCAAGAATGAATTGGTCAAAATTAAAGAAAATAATTGAGACAATTCACTGGAAATTTAAAAAAAAAAACCCTCAACCCAAAGCCTAAATACTTTGGCCACAAAAGAGAAGACAGAATTCATTGGGAAAGATCCTGATATTGGGAAAGATTGAAGGAAACAGAAGAAGGGGATAAGAGATGAATAAATAGTGTCATGGAGACAATGAACTTGAATGTGAAAAAAATTCAAAAGATAGTGGAGGAGAGAAGGACCTGGTGTTGGCTCCATGAGGTCATGAAGAGTTAGATACGATCAAACAACTGAATAATAGTAATAATTCTTCTGCTTCCTAGGTTGAATAACCCCAGTTTGTTCAAATGATCTTCACTTAGCATAATCTTGGGATTCTTTACTACTCTCTTTTTTTTTCTGTATGCTTATAAAGTCATTAATGTCCTTTTAAAAAGCTGGTTAATAGAACTAAATACAATACTATAGATCTCCAAATGCTGTCTGACCAGGGTAGAGTAGGACTTCCTTTCCTATATAATGGTGTCATGGGATGTATGATTTATATATTTATGTATGTATACATATATTCATGTATTTACAAATTTATTTTATATCAATTTAGTCTACCAATATAATGATATTCCTAAACAGGTTCATTTGGATTATGATAAATCAGCTTCATTGAAGTTTCATTCACTAATCCCACAGGGGTTGAGGCATTTCTTCCCATTTATAAGGATCAATTTGTATTTCAGGAACAAGATCAACATGGGTCAACTTCTCAATTATATATTGTATATATTGTATATATATATATATATATATATATATAATCAATGTTCTTGTCTTGTTTAACTCTCAAACTACTTCCAGTTAGCTAATTCATAACATTTTTAATATTTTACATCAATAACTGAAAAGTGAAGAAAATATTAGTGACTTTCCTGCTAAGCTCCTTCACTTCCTTTTCTCCCCATTCAAGTATTTCCAGGTTGATTGATAAAAGTAATGTCAACAGCATTGTTTTTCATTATTTTCTTTTGTTTTTATTATTTTGATTGTGATGGAAAATAGGCTATGACAAAGGTTCAATTGCATAAACATTGAGGATCAGTGGTTATTAAATGGAAGTTATTTTGAGGACTTAAGAAAGCATAAAAACATGCCTCCTTGTAATTAATGAAAATAGGAGAATTTGCCCTATAGGGGTCTTCCCCCCAATCCCACAGTAACAAATTCACCATTTAAGGCAAGGGAAGATTATGTGTCCTTCCTCTTCTATCCAGAGAGCTATCAATTACTGCAAAGAATAAAAGAGAATAAAGGAGGGGAAGTATTTTAGCAAAACTCATCAACAGAGTAGTCAAGTCTAATAGTATATGCAGTATTCCATAACCATAGCACCTACTTTACAAAGATGTACATTCTCATGTTTCTTTTTAGGAACCATGCTTATTTGTTATAATTACAC
Organism: Monodelphis domestica; assembly: GCF_027887165.1. Lineage (NCBI taxonomy): Eukaryota > Metazoa > Chordata > Mammalia > Didelphimorphia > Didelphidae > Monodelphis > Monodelphis domestica. The sequence goes on from NC_077228.1 coordinate 392,031,954, forward strand.
AACATCGTTTCATTTTTAAATTTTACTTATTCTTTCTATTCACATTGTTGCAGTTGGGTTGTAAATAGTTTTTTTTTTTTTAAATTTTAAATCATTAAGCCTCATTTGTTTTATCCCATTTACCTCTCTTTATCCACAGATATCAGATTTGTATTAGAAGTATTTAATCTTATATTTAATCTTTTTAGATTCAACCCAATATCCCAGGTTTTTTGGGAATATCGATTCTGCCTTTTAAGCTATTGGGGGGAAAGCATTAAGTAGTACAGGGTCAAGGAATATCTTTGGGACTCTCTACTGATGGCTCCATTCCAGTTGATATCAACTTGTCACATTAAATGACATTTGCTTAATAATTATCCTTTGATCTAACACAACCTATAATTTTAAATTGTATTTATTTGCATCTTTGTCACATTGGTATATCCAAGTAACTCCCTTCCCTCTCCATTAGAGAAAACATCATTTGACAAAAGGATATATCTAGATATAAAAGTATGTGTTGCTTATTTCTATTTATCAGTTATTTCTATGGAGACAGAAGGGCCTGGAGTTGGGTCTAGAGGTCATGAAGAGTTAGACATGATCAAACAACTGAACAATAGCAATGCACAAGTTATTCTTCAAACAATATTTCTGTCTCTATAGGCAGTGTTCTCTTGGTTCTCCTCATTTCACTCTTAGATTTTCATGTAGATCATTCAATTTTTTATAATTTTGATTAAAACATTGGAAGAAAAGTTACAAAATGTGGATACTATGACACTGTTGGTAGAATGGCAAACTAATCCAGAGAGTAATCCACAATTATGTCCAAAGGGTGATAAAACTATATACTTTTCCACATAGCAATACCAACATTAGTTTTATTTCCTAAGGTAATAATGGAAAAAGAAAAAGAATTTATATATTCTATAATATTTATAGCAGTTCTCTTTGTGGTAGCTAAAAACTGGAACCTGAAGTTATTCTCATCAGTTGGAAAATGACTAAACAATTTGTAGCATATGATTGTAATGGAATGCTACTGCAATGTAAAAAATGATGAGCAGGTTAACTTTAAAATAACATATCCTATGGTAATCATAGCCATCCTTTGATTGAAATACTGCCCTGAAATAGCCATAATATAATTTAAATATGATTATTTCATACAATATGTATGATTAAGATATGCTATATAAAATATCATCATATGATCTAAAATATCAAATGTTCATCATATGATCTAACCCATTTTGCCAAATGAGTTAAAGTTTTGTTAAAATCTAATAAAATGATATTCTAATAAAACAAGTTTAGCATCTGTCCTTGATTAAACCACTTTAATTTTGTTAGATTTCTACTAACTATTCCTCTAACAATCTATGTTAGTGGGATTTTTGTTCAGATATAAGTCAAACTCAGTGACATATATTTTAAGGAGAAATTTACACAAAAATCAGTAGATCATCAATCTTCCTCCAAACCTATGACATTTCTTCAATTCTCTACAATCTTCCAAAGTTTACTTTCAATAATCATAATTGCCAGATGTCTGAACAATCAAGTTAATTAGTTATTTAAGTGTTTCTAATTGTAACATTATAGATTCAAATATTCAGGGTTGTAAGGGGTCTTAAAAACAACCAAGTTCAATTCTTATTTCATAGATGAGGGAATACAGTATAGCGCCCCCCCCCCCCCATGGGAGTCCTATAATATTTATCTGTGGGTAATAGCCTGAGGTGGAGAGAGAAAGCTAAGGAAATGGGAGAATAATAATGACTCAGCAACAAAATTTGAAACACATGGGGAGTAATGTGAACTCCAAGGAAATAAGAGGAATAAGAGAATAGGTGGGGAGTACCAACCCCTTGGTACTCCTATAGACAAAAGAGTCTGAACCTTAATAGGAAGCTGCCGGGGCGACAGCTTCCCTAGAAAAGGGGGGAGTCCTTGGTGCCTCCTATAGATAATAGAGTCTAAGCCTTAGTAGGAGGCACTGGGGGCTTCCACGTCACTAGGAAAGAGATACAGTGAAGCATGAAGCAAGAGAGGTAAGAGGAGAGGAGGGACGGAGAGAGAGAGGAAGTGAAGGGCAAGAGAGCTAGTTAGAGAGCTAGTAAAGGGCTAGAAAGTGGGCTTGTAAGAGAGTTTCGCGCTAGTTCCCCCAGTATTTATTGAAGACCCTAGCCCTAGTTCTAACCATCTGAACACTTTTACCATACCCCACACCCTAATTGACTTAAACCTAGGGCTTTTATTTATTTTAGCCCTGTCAGGATTATCCGTTTATTCAATTTTATGGTCAGGATGAGCATCAAATTCTAAATATGTTCTTATTGGAGCCTTACGAGCTATAGCCCAAATATTTTCATATGAAGTCACATTAGCTATTATTTTACTTTCAATCATACTAATTAACAGCTCTTTTACTTTAAAAAATTTAATAATTACCCAAGAAAATATGATTAATTATAACTGCATGACCACTGACTATAATATGGTATATTTCCACACTATCAGATCCAAACTGAGCTCCTTTTGATTTAACAGAAGGAGAATCAGAATTAGTATCAGGCTTTAATGTTGAATATACTGCAGGGCCATTTGCCATATTTTTTTCTAGCAGAGTATACAAATATTATTGCAATAAATGCTATAACAACCATCCTTTTGTTTTTAGGAATATGTATCAATGAATACATAACATGACATAGGTTTTAACATTGGTTGAATTGATAATGACAAGATCAAAGAGGAGGAGATTAATCCAACCCATGCTTTGCAAATGAGTCTAGTCTGAGCAGAGGCATGGTTGTTAACAACCTAATTGAACCCCGCTTTGCAAATGAGTGTAGTCCCAGCTGAGCCAGCGTGGCCCCCATCAAGGCCCAGCCCATGAATTTGCCCGTCCTTTGCTAGTGCTTCAGCCCGTCCCTTACCATACAATGACCATCAAGAGGTCTGACAATATATCCAGTAATGCAATATCAATACATCAATCATACTTCCTAGATGCCTACATGCCTGGTATGCTACATACATGCTCAGGGAAAATTAATGACTTACCCAGAATCATATAGACCAAAACAAACTTTATTTTAGCTTAATAATTTAATCTCATTAAGAGAAGCTATGTTTCCTCTTAAAATCTTTCAAATTATATTGAATTTTAATTTCTTATTAGTCATTTCTATTCCTTTGTCCTTTTTTTTTTTGCTTTCAAGACAGAAGGGGAAAAACCTGAAACATTTAGTCCCTTTGTCCATTACATCCCATATACCAGAAGTAATGTTGCTATCTCTTCCTTTATCCCTCTCTTTTCTCTAATACCCTTTTATATTCACCATTTCATATTCTTGGCCTTCCTTAACAGATATTAGTTAGTCAATCAGTCAAAGATATTTATTACTTACTTTGTGCTAGGCACTGTGCACAGGGCTGGAGATATAAAGAAAGGTAAAAGATATTCCATCTTTCAAGAAACTCATATTCTAATGGGGATGGCAACACATAAAAATTATGTATGAGAGTATTATACAAAGATAAATTGGAGCTAATCCAAGGAGGGAAGGTGCTAAAAGTGAAAGGGATTAGGAAAGACTTCTTTTGCTAAAGGGTCTTTTGCATTAATACTTCCTTACCATCTTTTCATCTTTTTATATCTTTTTTTAATCTTAGTAGGTATCACATGTGGTGGCACATATCTGTAATCCATGCTACAGGCCAAAACTGGTAGATTACTTGAGATTCAGAATTCTGAATAGCTACTAAAACCAATTGAGTGTTGCCACTAAGTCCAGAACCTCAATGTGAATCCTCAGAACAGGGGCCATCATTTTATATAAGGAAGGATAAAATGACTCTGGTTGGAAAGCTCTCATTCCAATCAGTACAAGGATAGGGCTAATGAATGGCAAGTGTACGTTTACCATGGTTTGTCTAAACAAATGGATGAATAAATTAATTTAATGTATGAGTGAGTGAAAAAATGAATGATTGAATAAATGAGTAAATTGAAATCTAAGTAGGTTAATAAGTAGCCTATGTAGCCATATATCTGTCTTTAGACAACTTTCTCTTTTCCTCATTGGTTTTTCTTTGTGTCTTCACAGGGGTATTTCATTTAGTACATTATCTTTATTCTAGATTATTTGGAATCTGCTCTAAATCTTAAATAGTTCTCAGATTTCTCTCTTCCTTCACAAATTCTTAAATGGAATGATCACTTCTCAAAAATCCCATATTTTCACACCAGTGACCAGCTTTTTCTCCTTAATGAGAATCAGATACAAAATAGAAGTTCCCCTCAATTGTTCCTTCACATTTGGAAATAGTCATTAAAGCAAGTCAAGGAGTCACTAGTCATTTTTCCCTTGGTGAAGTGAAAGTTTCATAATTTTTCCAGATAATCGAAGACTCACATAATTGCTAAATTTTACTTCTGTGCCAAGCTTATAATCTTTTTTTTCCCTCCAAACTCCTTATTTATTAATTTTTCTCATCCACATGGGCTAAAGTACACTCTGGTGACATTACTGTTGTTTCTGTTTCTCCTCTTTATCTACACATAAATTTTGCCCATTCTATTTCCTACTTCTGTTTCCTTGATTTCCTTACAGGATTATATATGCATTGATGCATAACCACTGAAGATATAATAGCCAATTTTCAAAAATTACATTTCTTACTCTAGCATTTCTCCAGGTATTAGGATCCACCGAAATAATTCTGTATTCTACATTTAATTTTTCAAAGATTCACAACATCAATCTAGGCATTAGATATTTTAAGAATTTATTTGGTAATAACTGAAGATTTTATAAATAGGAATTTTGGAACAATTAAGGTTTAGACATGTTATGAGAGATGAAGAGAAAAAGAAATGAAAGAGAGAAATGAGAGGGAATATGTTATAAAATATTTGAGATTTGAAAATGTATTTTTAAAGACTGGTTTTAGCATTTTGAACCAGTTGACATCCTTTCTCATAATAGAATCCTTTAAAGTTCCCATTCATCCTGACTGGACCTGGGAAGTTTGGGTTGCTAAAAGAGAATCTGAAAGGATTTCTTCTTCAAGGAAATTCTGCATTCACATATTAATGCCATTGTAAAAGTTTTACTTTCTTGTGAGAATGCTCCTAAAATTATATGTCCTGATTTCAATTAATTTCACATCCTTGCAGCTGGAGATAAAATTGCAATATTTCAAATTAAGAGTGTAAGGGGGATGTGTATTAGCTCTTTGCTTAATTCACAAATATCCCAAGTCACATACAATTCCTGTTCTATTCATCAAATTCTCTCTAGATAATGGAACTCTTATTGCCTACAAATCTTTTTATTGACTGTCACATTGGTATCAACTGATTGTTTATTTTATCATTTTCATAAATGATTATCATTAAGTGATACACAATGGAATCTCTGTATATATCATGGGTTGGGATTTTTTTTTTGGTCATATGGTCTGAACTTTTGCCAGAAAGCCAAACGGAAGCAAACCACAGTTGTATGAGAAGAACTCTTTTAGCCAAAAGGCAAGCTAAATGCATTTGGATCACACATTTAGATCATCAGAACTGAGTTTTATTATTAATAATAAACTCATTATAAATGACCAAAACATCTTTTTTTTTGCCTCGATTCTATCTCCCTGTAATAAGTATAGCAATTCCCATAAGCCCTTATACTGACTTCTTCATCTTTTGGAATTAAGTCTCATTAGTCTCCATTAAGGAGGACAGAATGTATCCAAAGGCCAAGATTAGCTAATCTCTTGGGAGAAAGCACTAAAAGTGTGGGGGGGGGAAAGCTGAAGTTAAGAAAGATTGAGTTGCAAATGGTAAAGGTAGGTTGAATTAAAAAATAGAAGAGAAGGTAAGGGGAAAAAGATAAACAAAGATGATGTTGCCTAAGACAGCAAGAAGTCTATCACTTAAATAACAAGGCTATAAAAACAAAAAAAACCTACAATGAATGTCCTTAAGTTCAGATGAGGATAGCAACTATGCCTTTTGTGGCAGAAATACAACAATTTCAAAAGCCAAAACAGTGAAAGAAAGACAAAATCATTTTCTTAGGAGGAGCGTTTTGTCTACCTAGATAGAGTTCACAGTATTTAAGTTCTAGAGTGGTTTTGTTCTTTTTTTTTCTCATTAAAATAAAGCTTAAACTTCCTCCTAAAGGAAATTGAGTTGAATTCTAGAATAGGAATTTGGTTTTTCTTTTTTAAATAGCATGTATCAGCATAACAAATAAACACCCACCCACATTAGATGAAAAATGACTTCATGTGCCCAAGTAGTTAAGGAATGCTGAATCATTATGTTTAATTATGTTATGCAAATTTTGTGATCCTGAGGGGGGAAAAACATGGTAGAAATAATGTGGGTCAGGTTAACAACAGGAATAGCTGCCACTGATATCATTATGGGAATATGCTAGAGACTACCCACTCAGATGAAGGAAATGGATGATGAATACTGATATAGATCACAAAATTGGTATGGACATAAAATATAATTGTGATAGGAAAATTTTCTACTATGTAAACATATACTAAGAGTTTCTTGTGGATAAAAGTAGATCATTTCATGTATTATTAACATATATTACTTATTTCACCTTTTAGAAGCAATGAAGATAACTATTATTCTGTATCTAATATTGGCCAAAGGAGGAATTTGGTAATGGAATGAATTCAAATACTTAATAAATGCTCAGGAGAAAGGATATTGGAATTTAGAGTTATCAATCATTTATTCAACCAATCAACAAGCATTTATTATTAAGTACTTGTCAGAATTGAAGCTAAGACAATTAATAGAAAACCAAAAAGCAAAACACTCTCTACCATCTAGGAATTTATATCTTTTTAAAAATATTGATTGATTGATTGATTTGTTTATTGAGTCAATTTAAAACATTATTCCTTGATTACAAAAATCATATTATTTCCCTCCCTACCCTACCCTCATCCTCCCTGTAGCTGACATGAAATTTTATTGGGTATTACATGTGTCCTTGATCAAAACCTAATTCTATATTGTTGGTGTTTGCATTAGGATGTTCACTTAGAGTCTACAACCCCAGACATGTCCCCTCCACCCATGTAATCAAGCAATTGTTTTTCTTCTGTGTTTCTACTCCCACAGTTTTTCCTCTGAATATAAATAGTGTTCGTCACAATAGATCCCACTGGGTTGTTCAGGATCATTGCATTGTCACTAATGGAGTAGTGCATTACATTTGAATGTACCACATTGTATCAGTCACTGTGTACAATGTTCCCCTTGTTCTGTTCCTTTCACTCTATATCAATTCCTAATGCTTGGAATTCTTCTATTTTGATAAATGACCATACTTTCCCCTGTAAGAATATATTCAGTTTTGCTGGGTAGTTGATTCTTGGTTGTAGACCTAGTTCCCTTGCTTTCTGGAATATCAAATTCCATGCCTTTTGTTTGTTCAGTGTAGATGCAGCCAGATCCTGTGTTATCCTCACTGTATTCCTTGGTATCTGAATGACTTCTTAGCAGCTTGTAATATTTTTTCCTTGGTCTGATAGTTCTTGAATTTGGCTATAACATTCCTGGGTGTTGTCAGTTGGAGATTAAGTACAGGATTTGATATGTGGATTCTTTCAATCTCTACTTTTCCCTCTTGTTCTAGAATTTTGGGGCAGTTTTCTTGGATAATTTCTTGTAAGATGATGTCCAGGATTTTTCTTTTGTCATGGTCTTCCGGTAATAAATGATTCTTAAGTTTCTCTCCTGGAACGATTTTCTAAATCTTCAGTTTTGTAAATGAGGTGCTTCATATTTTCCTCAATTTTTTTTATTCTTTTCATTTTGTTTTATAGTTTTCTGCTGCCTTGTGAAATCACTTACTTCTAATTGTTGTATTCTGGTTCTTAAAGACTGATTTCATCTCTTGCTTTTTGGTCATCCTTCTCCTTCTAGTCTGATTTTCTTTGGAGGCCATCTTTCATCTTCTTTGCCTCCTCTTTCATCTCCTTTGCTTCATTTTCAAGCTGAATAATTTTGGCTTTCAAGACACTCTTTTCTGTTTCCAGATGACTTATCTTGCTTTTAAAGTTGTCTTCAGCCCCTCTTAATTGTGTTTTGAACTGTATTTTGAGTTCTTCCATTGCCTGTATCCAATTCACTGGGGTTTCTATTTTTTTTTTTGCTTGGTGTTCCCTCATCCTTCTCTGTTCCATTTGCTCTTTGTTCATTGCCTGGTAGAAGCTGCAGTTTGCAATTTCTTTTTTCTTTTTCTGTTGTTTGCTCATATTTATTCCTTCTTTACTCCCTGCAGTTGCCTGAGCTCTTGCTCCTCTCATTTTTTTGTTGAATCTGTGGGTTTTTCTGTCAGTCTTCACCCTTGGTGCTTAGTCAGCAAATCTCTCAGTGCAGTCTGTGGGGGAAGGGTTTTGGATATTGAGCTTCCCTGCCCTCTGAAAGCTTTGATGGGATTAAGTCTAGCTGGGCTGAGCTGGATGTGCCCTGAGGCCAAACCCTGGGGTGGGGGGCAATATGGAGTGTCTCTGCTGCTGCAACTAGGCTACCAGCTCTACCATCTGCACTCTGTGTTTCTTCTCCAACTGCTTCCCCACCACCAGTGTTGGACACTCAGCCTGGCACAGCTTTGCCCTCAAGCTACTCCCTACAGATCAGCACCCTTGCCCACCAAGAGGTACCAGCTACCTTGGAGACTCAGAGCTCTAGGTGGAATGGAGGGACTTTTGGAGGGCATGCCTTTTAAGTTTAGTCCTGCAGGAGGGATCCTTGGCTCTGTCTTTTTAGGTTTGATTTTCAGTCCCCTAGAAGCATTTAGTTTGTAATTGGTAAGGGAGTGTTTTCAGAGGTCTGAACTTTCAATGCCTCTATGCCACCATCTTTACTATGCCCAGAATTTACATCTTTTGAAGGAGATATGTAGACACATAATTAGTATATACAAAATAAAATTAAGGCAATTATGGTAGGATCAGGAAAGGCTTTCTGTATGAAGTAGAATCTGAGCTGAGTTTTGAAGGAAAATAGAGGTTCTAAAAAGTAAAAATTAAAAGAAGATATGGAGAATCACATGTGAAGAAAATCAAGAATGTCAGTTTAGTATAATAGAGTATGTAAATGGGGAATAATGTGTAATAAAATGCTAAATATGGAAGTCATGTTATAAAGGACTTGAAATTGCCCAAAATCAGCATTTGTTGTTGTATTCCTACAGGAAAGAACTACAGGAATCACTAAAGTTGCTTCATGATAGATTAGAAGAGAATTTGGGGCATGAACTAATTTATAACCTACTCATTAGCAGAGCAAAAATTAGATAATTGGAAGACAATATCAATATGCTCTCATACTTAAAATGGAAGTCAACCAAAAAGAGACAGTAGACTCATGAATGAAACTCTAATAAGGCAAATGTAATTTTAACATATTATCTTTATAAAGAGCAAGATGATCACAATTTTTAACAAATCACTTTTATGAAGTGATGCAAAGTGAAATGAGCAGAACCAGTAGAATGTTGTACCCATTAATAGCAATTTTGTAGGATCATCACCTTTGAATGATTTAACAATTACAAGCAGTGCAATCATACAGGAAAACTCCAAAGGACTCGTGATTCTCTATGCTACATTCTCTTTGAATGTAGCATGAATAATATATATTTTCTTTCACAACATGACAAACACATAAATATATATTGCATGATGATGCATGAATAGCCACTTTCATTTTTCTTTCTGTCTTATGGAGGGGATGGAGAAGAAAAAATGAAGAGGAAATGGAATGCAAAGTGTAAGAAAATGATTATTGAAAACTATATTGACATGCAATCTGGAAAACAATTTTTTAAAATTATACAAAATATTATTTTTGCAGATTGGAACAATGAGTCTAATCAAATTTGCTACTTTTAAGTATCAGATTTTGTGGCACCCCCTCTTTAAACAGATAGCAAAGCCTCCAGGGCAAAGTAGAGAGACTTTGAGAGCTGCTGAAGCCAAAAAACTAATCATTTAACACCCACCTGATGATATGCAATTACCAACTAAAACAGGCCAATTCTTGTACAACTGGTATATATACTACAATTCATCTCTAGGATTTTCTAGCATGGTGGGACGCTAGGAACTTTTGGCTTCACCGATGTAATCTTTGAGTCTAACAAAAAAATTTATTAAATTTGAGATAAATATAAATTTTCTACTCATTTGCTAATGAAATTCCTTTAACCTTTAAAGGGAATTTAACTTACTATTCTCTAATTTTATGTATTACAATCTCATGTTTCATATATAGCTTCCTATTATACTAAAAGCTCCACAAAGGAAAGGACTTTGTTTTATCTAATGTGGTTTTTCCTTTAGGACCTAACATAAAACTGAATACAATAGATGGCTAGTGAATGATTATGAATTGAATTATATTTAAAATTCAAAATATAGACTGGTAAACTTTAGGTAAACATTACTTCATCTATAAATGATTGGAGAGTATTTAGTAGACTTTGGAAACTCAATATGACTAGAGTATGATGTGGTTGACAAAAAGATAAAGGAAGCTAACGAAAGTCTAAAGTTCATTAATTCTTTTTTTTTTAAACATTATTTTATTTGGTCATTTCCAAATATTATTAATTGGAAACAAAAATCATTTTCTTTTCCTCCCCCTGTAACCCCCACCACCTCTCCCATAGCTGGCACATGATTCCACTGGGTATCACATGTATTCTTGACTCGAACCCATTTCTGTGTTGTTGGTATTTGCTCTAGAGTGTTCATTTAGAGTCTCTCCTCAGTCATATCCCCTCCACCCCTGTAGTCAAGCAGTTGCTTTTCTTCCATGTTTTTACTCTCACAGTTTATCCTCTGCTTTTGGATAGTGTTTTTTAGATCCCTGCAGATTGTTCAGAGACATTGCATTGTCCCTAATGGAGAAGTTCATTACCTTCGATTGTACCACAGTGTATCAGTCTCTGGGTATAATGATTTTCCGGTTCTGCTCCTCTCACTCTGTATCACTTCCTGGAAGTTGTTCCAGACTCCATGGAATTCCTCCACTTTATTATTCCTTTTAGTACAATAGTGTTCCATCACCAAAATATACCACAATTTGTTCAGCCATTCCCCAATTGAAGGGCATCCCCTCATTTTCCAATTTTTGGCCACCACAAAGAGTGCAGCTATGAATATTCCTGTACAAGTCTTTTTTCTTATTATCTCTTTGGGGAACTAACCCACCAGTGCTATGGCTGGATCAAAGGGAAGACAGTCTTTATCGCCCTTTGGGCATAGTTGCAAATTGCCCTCCAGAATGGTTGGATCAATTCACAACTCCACCAGCAAGGAATTAATGTCCCTACTTTGCCACATCCCCTCCAGCATTCATTACTTTCCATAGATGTCATGTTAGCCAATCTGCTAGGTGTGGGGTGATACCTCAGAGTTGCTTTGATTTGCATCTCTCTGATTATAAGAGATGTAGAGCACTTTTTCATGAGCTTGTTAATAGTTTTCATTTCTTTGGCTGAGAACTGCCTGTTCGTGTCCCTTGCCCATTTATCAATTGGAGAATGGCTTGATTTTTTGTACAATTGATTTAGCTCTTTGTAAATTTGAGTTATTAAACCTTTGTCAGAGGTTTTTATGAAGATTGCTTCCCAATTTGTTGCTTCCCTTCTGATTTTAGTTACATTGGTTTTGTTTGTACAAAGACTTTTTAATTAGATGTATTCCAAATTATTTATTTTGCATTTTGTGACTCTTTCTAAGTCTTGCTTGGTTTTAAAATATTTCCCTTCCCAAAGGTCTGACATATATACTATTCTGTGTTCTCCTAATTGTCTTATAGTTTCCTTCTTTATGTTCAAGTCATTCACCCATTTTGAATTTATCTTGGTGTTGGGTGTGAGGTGTTGATCTAAACCTAATCTTTCTCACTCTGTCCTCCAATTTTCCCAGAAGTTTTTATGAAATAGTGGATTTTTATCCCAAAAGCTGGGTTCTCTGGGTTTCTCATATACTGTCCTGCTGAGGTCACTTACCCCGTGTCTATTCCACTGATCCTCCTTTCTGTCTCTTAGCCAGTACCAAATTGTTTTGATGACCACTGTTTATAATATAGTCTGAGATCAGGGACTGCAAGGCTCCCTTCCTTTATATTTTTTTCATTGTTTCCTTGGATATCCTTGATCCTTTGTTCTTCCAAATGAAGTTTGTTATGATTTTTTCTAAATCAGTAAAGAAAAAATTTGGAAGTTCAAAGGGTATGGCACTAAATAGATAAATGAGTTTGGGTAGGATGGTCATTTTTATTATATTGGTTCGTCCTACCCATGAGCAGTTAATGTTCTTCCAATTGCTCAAGTCTAGTTTTAGTTGTGTGGAGAGTGTTTTGTAGTTGTGTTCATATAGTTCCTGTGTTTGTTTCAGGAAATAGATTCCTAAGTATTTGATTTTGACTAAGGTGATTTTGAGTAGGATTTCTCTTTCAATTTCTTGCTGCTGAGCTGTGTTGGAAATATATAGAAATGCTGATGACTTATGTGGGTTTATTTTGTATCCTGCAAATTTGCTAAAGTTGTTGATTGTTTCGATTAGCTTTTTGGTTGAATCTCTAGGATTCTTTAAGTAGACCATCATGTCATCTGCAAAGAGTGATAACTTGGTCTCCTCCTTGCCTATTTTAATGCCTTCAATTTCTTAATCTTTTCTAATTGCTACTGCTAGTGTTTCTAGTACAATGTCAAATAATAGAGGTAAATCCTGGGCATCCTTATATCACTCCTGATCTTATTGGGGATGCATCTAATTTATTCCCATTGCAGATGATATTAGTTGATGGTTTTAGATATATGCTGTTTATTATTTTTGGGAATGACCCTTCTATTCCTATGCTTTCTAGTGTTATAGGAATGGATGTTGTATTTTGTCAAAGGCTTTTTCTGCATCTATTGAAATAATCATGTGATTTTTGTTGGTTTGCTTGTTGATGTGGTCAATTAGGTGGATGGTTTTCCTAACATTGAACCAGCCCTGCATCACTGGTAAAAATCCTACTTGATCATGGTGAATGACTCTTCTGATCACTTGCTGGAGTCTTTTTGCTAGTATCCTATTTATGATTTTTTGCATCTATATTCATTAGGGAGATTGGTCTCTAATTTTCTTTCTCTGTTTTTGGCCTGCCTGGCTTTGGGATCAGAACCATGTTTGTGTCATAAAAGGAATTTGGAAGAACTCCCTCCTTGCTTATTATGTCAAATAGTTTGTATAGTATTGGGGTTAGCTGTTCTTTGAATGTTTGATAAAATTCACTGGTGAGCCATTAGGCCCTGGGGATTTTTTCTTAGGAAGTTCTTTGATGGCCTGTTGGATTTATTTTTCTGATATGGGATTATTGAAGAAATCTATTTCTTCCTCTGTTAGTCTAGGCAATTTATATTTTTGTAAATATTCATCCATATCACCTAGGTTGGTATATTTATTGCCAGATAGTTGGGCAAAGTAGTTTTTAATGATTGCCTTAATTTCCTCTTCGTTGGAGGTGAGGACCCCCTTTTCATTCTTGATGTTGTTAATTTGCCTTTCTTCTTTCCTTTTTTTAATTAGATTGACCAGTACTTTGTCTATTTTGTCTGCTTTTTCAAAGTACCAGCTTCTAGTCTTGTTTATTAGCTTAATAGTTCTATCACTTTCAATTTTATTAATTTCTCCCTTAATTTTTAGGATCTCTAGTTTGGTTTTCTTCTGGGGCTTTTTAATTTATTCATTCTCAATTTTTTTTGATTTGCATTTCCAATTCATTGATCTCTGCCCTCCCTAATTTGTTAATATATTCACTCAGGGATATGAATTTTCCTCTAAGTACTGCTTTGGCTGCATCCCATAAGGGTTGAAATGATGTCTCACCATTGTCATTTTCCTCAATGAAATTATTAATTGTTTTTATGATTTCTTCTCTAACTAACCGATTTTGGAGTATCATATTATTTAATTTCCAATTAATTTTTGATTTGGCTCTCCATGTACCCATACTGATCAATATTTTTATTGCTTTATGATCTGAAAAGGTTGCATTTATTATTTCTGCTTTTCTGCATTTGAGTGCCATGTTTCTGTGACCTAGTGTATGATCTATTTTTGTGAATGTGCCATGTGGTACTGAGAAGAAGGTGTATTCCTTTTTGTCCCTATTTATTTTTCTCCATATGTCTATTAACTCTAATTTTTCTAAGATTTAATTCACCTCTTTTACCTCTTTTTTATTTATTTTTTGGTTTGATTTATCTAAATTTGATAGGGGTTGGTTCAAGTCTCGCACTAATATGATTTTACTATCTATTTCCTCCTTCAATTCTCCTAGTTTCTCCATTAGAAATTTGGATGGTATTCCGTTTGGTGCATACATGTTGATTAGTGATATTTCCTCATTGTCTATATTCCCTTTTAACAGAATATATTTACCTTCCCTATCCCTTTTGATCGGGTCTATTTGTGCTTTGGCTTTGTCAGATATCATGATTGCAACTCTTGCCTTCTTTCTATCAGTTGAGGCCCAAAAGGTCTTACTCTGTCCTTTAATTATATCCTTGTGAGTATCAACCTGCCTCATATGTGTTTCTTGAAGGAAACAAATGGTAGGGTTTTGGGTTCTAATCCAATCTGCTATTTGTCTACGTTTTATGGGTGAGCTCATCCCATTCATGTTCAAAGTTATGATTGTCACTTGTGGATTCCCTGGCATTTTGATATCTTCCCCTAGTTCTGACCTTTCTTCCCTAGCTATATCCTTTTGAACCAGTAATTTACTTTAGGTCAGTCCCCCTAGTCCCCTCCCTTGGTATGTTTCCCTTTCTAGCCCCTCCCTTTTTATGCTCCTTTCCCCTCCCCCCTCTCCTTCCCTCCCTTTTTATACTCCCTACCCCCTTCCCCTCCTTTATTTCCCTTTCTTTCTTACCCTGTTGGATAAGATAGAATTCAGGATCCCACTGGATCTAGATGTTCTTCCCTCTCAGAGTTGATTTCACTGAGAGTAAGGTTTAGGTAATATCATTTCACATTCTCTTCCTCTCCTTCTCATATGAGAGATCTTCCCCTCCCCTTCCCATGTGTATCTTTGTATGGGGAAGATTATTCTATTTAGTCTCCCCCCCAAATCTTGAACTAAGTCTTAGTATTATCTATGCTTCCCCCTCCCTTTTCCTTTCTTTGCCCCCCCTTTCACCAAATCTTTTTGATGCCCCAATCTTTCCCTATGCATGATTCTTCTAACTACTCTTATGGTGCATACAATTTTTGAGTTACACAATACATTTTCCCCACAAATTAATATATATAATTTGATGTAAATGTAGTTCTTATAGAAGAGAGTTTGACTTAAAAAAAAAGATAAGATTTATCTCCTTTTCCCTTTCTTTCATATTTTCCTTTTCATGTTTCTCTTGCTTTCTGTGATTGGATATCAAATTTTCCACTAAGTTCTGGTCTTTTCTTAGCAAATGCTTGGAAATCTTCTATTTTGTTGAATGCCCATACTTTCCCCGGGAAGTATATAGTCAGTTTTGCTGAGTAGTTGATTCTTGGTTGGAGACCCAGCTCTCTTGCCTTTCTAAATATCGTGTTCCATGCTTTGCGGTCTCTTAGTGTGTTAGCCGCTAAGTCATGTGTGATCCTTATGGGAGCCCCAGTATATCTAAAGCTCCTCTTCTTGGCTTCTTGTAGGATTTTCTCCTTTTCTTGGAAGCTCTTGAATTTGGCAATTACATTCCTGGGGATTGTCTTTTGGGGATTTAGTATAGAGGGTGTTCTATGAACCCTTTCTATTTCTATTTTGCCCCCTTGCTCCAGAACATGAGGGCAATTTTCTTCTATAATCTCCTGTAGTATAGCATTGAGATTTTTGTTTATCTCTGTTTTTTCAGGCAGACCAATAATTCTTACCTTGTCTCTTCTTCCTCTGTTTTCCAGATCTGTGACCTTTTCAGTGAGATATTTTGTGTTTTCTTCTAATTCATTAATTTTTTGGCTTTACTTTATTAATTCTTGATGTTTTGCATGCTCACTGTCTTCCAGTTGTTTAATTCTGGTCCTTAGGGACTGGTTTTGCTTTTCAGCTTTGTCTGCCCTTCTATTAGATGCTTCCAGCTCTTTCTCTAATTGTGAAGTCTTGTCTATGAGCCTGCTGATTTCTTTCTCCCATTTTTCTTTCCAGAAAGTTTCCATCTTTTGGATAAGCTCCAATTTGAGTTTTTCCAGAGCTTATGGATAATTTCCATTTTGTAAGGAATGTTTTAATTTTGTTTGGGTTTCATCCTCTTTCTCTTCTTTTCCTTGGGTACTCCTGCCATAAAAGTTTTCAATAGATACCTTTTTTCCTTTCTTCCTAGAGGCTTGCTTTTGGGCCATGTGAGCCATCCCTTTGGTGGTTTTATTCCCCTTTCCTTTTTGGTCTTGGTTCTGGGTGATATGGGCGGGTTTTCTGTGAATTTAGGTTGCCTCAGACTAGTTCTTCCCAGCCTCCGAGGTTTCTTAGAGCGCAGGCCCCTGTGCTCAGCACAGCCGCCCCTTTGCTCAGTGCAGCCTCTCAGTGCAGCCCCCCCCCCTTTGCTCAGCGCAGGATTTTCCCGTGAAACCACCCCGAGAGGTCGTTGCCTTGCAGTCTTTAGATCCCAAAGACCTGGTGTGCCACCCCCAGACAGAGATGCTCCTCACTCACTCGCTGTCCCAGTGAGCACTCTGATATCTTACTCTGGTTTGGGGGGGTGTTGGGGGAAGGGGCGGCTCAGTTTACATTTTTGTGCAACCTTTTCCTCCACTTTATAGTGTGGAAATGTTCAAGCCCCATGTACCTTTGTTTCTGTGGGGTACTGGAGAGTCCCTTCGTTCTTCCAAAGGTGATTTTTATGCTCTTTTGAGGTAGTCTATTTCGTTCGGTGCTGGGGAGAGGAAGCGATTCGCGTCTTGATTGCAGCCATGTTAACCCAGAAGTCCAAGGTTCATTAATTCTTAATATTTATTTCATGTTCTCTAACTTAGATCACAGTGCTTGCAAAAACCCTCAAAAGAAATGAGTATAAATATTATTATCTGTATTTCACAAATAAGAAAACTTCAGAAACATTGACTTGCTGTGATCCCTTGGCTAGTGAATGGCAGAAGTAGAACTTAAATCTTGGTCTTCTGAATATAGATGTAGTACTCATTCTAGTATGCTGGAAATGTCCATCATAATGTTTAGTACAAGAGAAGTGGTCATTCTTGTTCTCATCAGACCATCTTCGATGGTCTGTGTTTAATATGTAATGTAATACTGTTTTTAATTCTGGGCCACAAATTTTAGAAGGGACAATGATAAATTTTATTGTTGCTAGAGTAAAGTCACAAAGATTTAGAAGTTAATGAAAGTAATGATATGTGAAGTCCAATAGAAGAAATTAGAGGATATAAGTGAAAGCTTAGCTAGAAGAAAAGGCTAGGGAAGGGCATAGAAAAGTCTTAAAATATTGAAAGAACTATGTAACCCAAATATGAAAAACTCCTGCCTCTTCCTGGCACTCATAAGACTAGCTTGTAGCAAGTTGCCTTGGTTCGACACATTTGGCCTGTGACTTCTAATACTCTTGCCCTGACATTTTCTGGAAAGTTTTATTACTAAAAATTATAGTTCTTATTCTCAACTGTGACAATAGAAGTATATAACTAACTAGAATATCTTGAATATCATTTTCTCAGTGAATGAATCAAACAGCAAGCTATAGGAAATCCCAAAAGTCTTAGTGCAGTTTTAATCTTTAGTAGTTTACAACTGCACTAAATCTTTTGAGATCCACTTTACTAAGCATTTACTAGATACCAAATATAGAGATTCAAATACTAAAGTGAGTCAGTCTCTGGACTCAAAGAGCTTTTGTTCAATTGGAAGGGTTTGTTCACAGATGAGTACAATAGACATAAGATAAAGAAATAAGGACAGGTATTACCTGCTATCTTGGGGAGAAGGAAGGGATTGGGGGAAAGGTGAGAACATGGATCACAAATGTCCGAAAGCAATTAAAGAAAATTGTATCAATTTGTAAAAAAATTAAGTTAATTATTAAAAGAAAAATAAATAAATATGAAGACACTAATACATGGGGAAATCAGGAAAGGTTTCTAGAAGGAAGCAATTATTGAACTGAGATTTAATGAGAGGTTAGAGTTCCAAGAAGTGAAGGTGAGGCAATTCAAAATCTTTGGCAGCCAAAGAGAGCTCCCTTGTTGTGAAGGTAATGGTAAACTAGGATGATGATCCATACCACCTAGGAGAAATTGAAGCAGAATTGAGCAGAGATGGGTGTGTTGAGTACAACTCAGTTAGGCAGATTGCCAGGTTGGAGTCAGGAAAACTTTAGTTCATATCTGGTCTCACATACTTACAGGTTGTGTGACCCATGGCAAGTCTACTTAATCTCAATTTACCCATGTTTCCTCAGCAGTAAAAATGAGAATAATAATACCCCTAAGGGTTGTTGTAATGATCAAATGAGACAATTTTTGTGAAAAGAGCTTAGTGCAGTGTGTAGCAAATATTAGGAACTATATAAATGTGTATTTCCTTTCCCCTCTTTTCTTTTCTTCCCCATCCCAAAAGTGACTTTTCAAAGAATTTCTGCTGGTTTTCCTCCCTCCAGCTTCCTGGCCTGAAGACCAGCATACCAAACAACTGATGTGATTGTATCCTTCCCTTGTTACTCTTCTTTTCCATCTGCCTCCCTGCTCCAAGGGTGTATAGCATTAGTCCCAGAACATTCTCTTGGGTGAAATGAAATGTACCATAATAAAAAAAAAACTATTGATTTATGTATTGTTGTTCAGTCTGATTCTTTTTTGAAACCCCTAAGATCCACAATTGCTTTTAAGCACTAATATTGACTGTGAGGAATAAGAATAGATCATGTTCATTCTGCTAAGCACCAGAAAAGGGAACCTATACCTGAAATTTTAAAAGGGTTTCAGATTTCCATGTAAAATAAGGAATTCCCTGAGAATAGAGCTGTCCCCAAGTAGAATGTATGCTCTCATGAATAATGAGTACCTGCTCAGAAAGTAATTCAAGCCAAAGCTAGATTACTCCTTGAGGATGCCATAGTGGTAATTTGTCCATTTAACAGAAATTTGGATTTGATGGCCTCTAAGGCAGCTTCAACCCTATAGCTTTATACTTTAGTTGGTTTAGTGACCTCCAGGTCAGGAAAACCTGAGCTTAAGTCCAACATCTGTCATATTTTGGATGTGTGATCTTGGACAAGTCACTTAGCTTTTGAACTTTCTAAGAAAGGTTTTTTTTTTCATCTTACATTTCAATAGAATTTTTTTTAAATTGTTTTCTAGCATTTTGTAATCTACATTCTCTTCTTTTCATGCTACCACTCTTCCCTCTTCAAGTCAGCATATAAATATGATATGGGTTGTATATATATCTCCATGTTCATTATGCTGAGAAAGAAGGCACATATCTCTCACACTAGAGAAAAAAATCATGGAGTAAATAAAGTGAAGAATGGTATTCTATCTGCATTCAGATTCCATCAATTTCTTCTATGATAGTCTCTAAGAGTAAATTGCAGAGAAGGTGATAACCTACATTGGCAGAAGAAATTTCTAGTTGGTAGCTCTACATGAATTAAATTGTAGGACTTATCCCTATGACTTTGTCAATGGGAAAGTTTTGTTGTTGGTTTATTTTTTTTATGGGCATAGTATCCCAGCTTTTACTATTTCCATGAATATTAGATGATTTATTTCTTCTGTAAATTTTCAATTAATGTGGTATCTTATGTCTCTCTTTGTGTCTCTCATAATTTCATTGTAACTACTTAAGAAGTACCATATGATATAATAATGACTTATAATATTCCTGAATAAATTAAATTTCTATAATGCTTTGTATAGATTTTAAGTGCTAAGAAAAGCACAATATTTTTTCCAGGTATTATTTTCTCCATTTTACAGATGAAGGATCTAAGACTTAGAGATGTGAATTCCCCCATGATCCATGAGCCAGTATTTGTCAGAGGTGGGATTGGATCAAGGACTTCCTGATTCCAAGTCCAGCCCTCTATCCTCTACACCACTTTGTTAAAAAAAAATGATGGAAACCCTGATCTGTAATTGTGATCTGTAATTGTTTGTTTGTTTGTTTGTTTTTTAACCCTTACCTTTGGTTTTAGAACTGGTCCAAGCATCAAGTCCAAGGCAGTAGAGCATTAGAGCTAGACATTTCAAGTTAAGTTATATGACCAGGGTCCTACAGCTTAGAAATGTCTGAAGCCATGTTTGAACTCAGGTCCTCTCCAACTGGCAATCTATTTACTGAATTGCCTAGCTGTTCTGTAATTTATTTTTTTCAACTAATCAGAAAGAAGTCTTAGACACATAGTCTTGAAAGAAAACAATCTGTATTTCAGAAGTCTCCACATTATGTTAGCTCCTTTAGAAAGATATGGTTCAGCATGTGAAATAATTTCTTGAACTTGAATATTAAAGTTAGTGTAATTTTATGCCAAATATTAAGCTAGGCCTGGATACTACAGCTTGTTCCCTTAGTAAAAGGATTTCTAATCAAATGCCTCGAATATATTACCCTTGTTAGGACCTTAAACACATCTTTTTGGTGTGTCCCTGGAAAATATACAGAATTAATATTTCTGAGCACCTGGAAAGCCTCGGAATTACATCACACTCAATAGTCCCACTCCATATATATACATCATAAAAATTGAAAGAGAGCTGAAGGAATGAAGAAAGTTTATCTCCAAATTAGCCACCTAATTTCTGTCTATGGAACTGAAACCTAGCTAAACCCCAGAGCAAAACTTCTGGTTCATACAGAGTTTCTTATTGTGAACTTTAAACAGAAACCACACCTCTTCAGATTACACCTCCAAAAACTAAGTGTTGAAATGAACTAGACCTTCTTAGGATGCTAATCAAGAAAGAGTAAGAGTTTGCAGGCTTTTTTTCCCCATATGGCAAAGAGCCTGGACATTTTTGTCTCAGTTCCACAGTAAACATTTGGCTCTCAAGTCACCCAGATTCATGATTCATTCGTTAGGAGTCTTAGTGGGCACATTTTGGCCAGCATTCTGCAATGTGCCCATGTTGTGTACAGCAGGGGGTACACACATTTGAATGAAGCTTCCCTTTTTTTACCATACAAGAGCATGTGCAGGGGATTCTCGACTAGGAGCAAGCTTAGTAATGAGCTGAGTATGCTGCTGAGGGAAGAGGCTGGCGACACTTACCTAACTCACAGAATTACATTTCCATCCTTCATCATCCTTCTCCCTGTATGGCAGTCCTGGAGTAGGAAGACAGTAGCTGCATTATTGTGACATATTGCCCTCATACTGGGTGGGATAGAAATGCATCTGCTTTTTTAACCTTCCATTATTTGGATGCAACATTTGAAACAAGTTCAGAATCGTTGGGACCACATGGAAAGGTCCTTGTTCTCCTTCATTCATGATAGTTTATTGAATTATTCATCTGTACCAGTCACATAGTTTTTAAATGTAAGCACTCTCGTTTCTCAAAGCATGACATAAAATCATGTCTGTGTGTGTGTGTGTGTGTGTGTGTGTGTGTGTGTGTGTGTTATAGCTATAATAGGTTGAGCTCATCCCCCAACCAACATCCTAACTGGAAAACCTGCTGTAATTTCTGTTATGTGTTGCTGCTTTGGGGAAAAAGGGAAAAAAGAGAAACTTTTTGAGATTCCAAGATTTTATGGGTTTAAGAAGAAGCTAAATAGGAGAAACTTAGGAAATTTAACCTCAGGAAGTGAATCACAGATAGGGCTGACCTGTCTATGTATTGGCTCTTCTGGCCACAAATGTTTTCCCCAACACCAAATGTTTTTCCCTCTGGGATATTCATTGAAATTATACAGTCAAAGAAATTAAGAAATGGAACAGATATTAAAAAACCATGTTGCCCAGTCTCCTTATTAAAAAAAATATTTAGCAACTTCACCTGTGAAATACATAGTTTCTACTTTTGAGCAATACCCCTTGAGACTTTTTACTTGGACTAATCATTCCAGTGAGTAAGTTGGTTAGTGATACATTATATTCCAGAAGTCAGAAGCCTAAAGAAACAACAGGTCTGGGTGGGTTAGTAAAACATCAACTACTACAAAATTTACAAATACATTTAAAATGTCCTTGCAAGGTTGCATAAAATGAAAGACTTTCAAAAATCAACAAGAAGGTAAGTCTATCTCTACAACATCTTCCTCTTTCCTCTCTTTTCCCTTTCTTTTCTCTTATATGCCTTAGACTCAGAGGGTCTTTCCTGTTCCCAAAACATAGAACTCAGCCTACCTCTGTTACTTCAAATTTGTAGCTTGGTCTGGGAGCCCAGTTTCCATCTGAAACGTTTTCTATGGTTATACATATCCTGAATTACAGAGTCTAGTTATAGGGAATTTTACAAATATAACTAGTTTATAAATTGTGAGGCTACAGAGATTCTCAAACTTTTAATATTAGCTTTAAAATAGGGTTTTAGTTGAATAAACATCTGTATATATGCATACATCCATTTCTCTCTTTAGATATTTCAGAAATATGTGTGTGCTATGTGCATACTATATTTGTACATGTATAAGTACCATATAATAAACATACACACATTTTATTTTTCAGTCATGCTTTACTCTTTGTTACCCCTTTTAGAGAGTTTTCTTGGCAAAGATGCTGGAATAGTTTGTCATTTCCTTCTCCTGTTCATTTTTTAGATGAGGAACTATGACAAACAGGGTTAAGTGACTTGCCCAGGGTCACAGAGCTAATAAGTGTCTGAGGCTGGATTTATACTCATGAAGTTGATTCTTCCTGATTCCAAGGCCATTGCTCTGTCTAATGCCACCTAGCTGATATATAGATATAGATATAGATATAGATATAGATATAGATATAGATATAGATAGATATATAGGGATATATGGAGAGAGACAGAGAGAGATAAACATATAAATACACGCAAGAAGTGGTATAACCAATGAAATTACAGATTGTTCTAAATACTAGAATATGGATGCATATGTAGAAAGTTAGAGAGGGAGTGAGAATCAAAGTGTTCTATGTGATGATATGTAAAATGTGTGGAGAAAGAGAGAAATTGAAGAAAGAAAGTCATCTAGAACTTTCATCTAGAACAAAGTTTCTTAATCCTTTTTTTAAATTATCCATCCCTTTGTCAGTCTGGTGAATCCCACTAACAACTTCTCACCCATTCTGAGAATCGGCGGGAGGGTTAGGCATAAAATGAAACAAATAGGATTGTAAAGAATATCAATTATATTGAAATGCATTTATTTAAAAGAAGATATTTATTTTAAAAGAGCAAATTCATTGAAAGTTGGTTAAGAACCCCTATTAGAGAGTATGTGTGGGAATAACATTGGATTTTGAGTCAGGAAGTCTGGTTTTAGTCTCGCCTCTGATACTGAGGCTTACTAATTGTGGAAGACTGGATAAATGGGACTATACTTCTGACAATAATTTAGAGATTTGTACAAACTTGAGAGAAATATGTTTAGTTTTTAGGTAAATGTTCACACCAGTCTTTATTCATCTTCTCAGGGCATTGCTTTTGACATGTGACATTTCTTGATTTATTCCTTTCACTTTCCAAAATTTCATCAAAACAGGTACTTCATACTTCACCAAAATAAATATTCATCAAATGAAGTGTGGGAAGAAAATTCAGTCCAACCTCTAAAATAGAATCTTTTTTAGTTTCGAAGTGAATTTCAGAAGCTACTAATCTCTTGTTCTACATAACATTGGTTCCATTACCTTTAAAATGGTTGGAAACAATGATATGGATTGGCCAAATAGAACTTTTCATCCATTTTTATGAGAAAACTTTTCTTCCTCTGAACCTTCAGACTAGCTACAGAAGCCTAAAACATTTATTGATAGCTACAATTTACTCTGGGGATATGTGAGTGTAGTATCCTGAATGCCCTTTCTCCTCTACTTATTGAATCTCCACCCATCCTTTAAAATCTAATTTATTTTCTCCTTCCTCTAGGAATCCTTCCTTACTATACTAGACTATTATGACTTTGTTTCTTAAGGCTCATATAGCATTTTATCATGATCTAACAAATTTTTATAAACATTTTATAATATTGAATGGAGATAATATTGCATAATGAAGTGTTGGGTTTGGCTCAAGATGATTCAGGTTTGAATCCTCCCTCTGACATTACATGTACTAGCAATGTGATTCTGGGTCACATAGGTGATTCTATAAATGACCATTGGTAAAAAGTCACCTCACCATGATTTTTAAACATTTCCCTAGGACTTATTTGCTACGTCTTAAGCTGACTGTAATCTGAATTGCTGGTAGTGGTGGTGAAGTGGAGTTTCAGTCTAACAAGTTCCCCATAATAAAGAAATCATAGGATGTTAGTATATTATTACCTTAATGCTACTTAAAAACAGAGGATCTGTCTCAGCTAAACCTTGTATTTTTCCCACACACAATAAAGTGCAATGTATTATACTAAGTAGGCTCATGCATTCATTTATACAAAAACTATTAAGAATCCACTCTATGTGCCAGACACTTTTTAATGTGTTGAAAATTGAAAGGCAAACATTAAATACTCTCTTCTTTCAAGAAGTTTATATTATGTTGGTAGAAAACAACTTATACAAAGATAAATAAATATAAAATATATTCAAGATAAATAAAAAGGAATAGCCAGAGCAGCACAACAATAACAACAGGGTAGAGAAGGAAGAAGATTATGATAGTTCCTAATGTAGGAGCAGAAACTTGAATTAAGATGAGGGTAGTAGCTAAGAATGTTAAAAGGGAAAAATGAGAAGGGAATGCGTTCTACTCATTTTGGAAAATAGGTGCAGAGACCTAGAAAGGGGAGATAGAATACAATGTAGAGAGAACAAAAAGACCAATTGGCTAGAAGATAGGCTGCAGAAATGGACATATTATAAGACAACTTGGAACCAAACTGTGAATTTTAAACACCAAACAAATTTATATTTTATTCTACATACCATTATGAGTCTTTAAACTTCTTAAGCAGAGTAGCTATATGGTCAGTTCTGAATTATAGAAATGTTCATTTGACATTTGTATGAAAGATAGATTGGAGAGGTGGGGTAGAGACAGGAAGCAAAGAGGCTAGTACAACTTAACATGTTCTAAACAGAATTCATAATCTTCTTCTCCAAATCCATGCCTCTTCCATATATTCCTGTTAATGTTAAGGGCACTACCATCCTTCTAAGCACTTATAAGGTTCACAACCTCACCATCATCCTTGACTCCTCATTCTCATTCACTCCACATATACATTCACTTGGCAAATTTTGTTTCTAACTGAACAATCAATCTCATATCTGTTAACTTTTCTCCAATGAAACAACCATCATTGTAATGCTAGTCTGTATGACTTCTTGCCTTCACTATTGCAATAATATCCTAAATAATCTCCCTCCCTGTCTCCCAACTCCAATGCATCCCCCACACAACTACCAAGATGAACTTCCTTAAACTCAAGTTTAACTATATCACTTCCTTTTACACATCCCAAATATCCACTCAAACTCCATTGGCTCCTTAGTGTATCCAAGATCAAGTACTAAAATCTCCATTTGGCATTTTGTCCTCCTTACAACCCTTCTAATATTTCCAATCTTCTTGCACATTATGCTCTTCTACTCTCCATGAAGTACTCATATTGACTTTTCTTCACATATTAGACACCCTCATCTGGCTTTCTCTTTCTTTTTTCTTTCCATGACTATCCCATTCTCCCCTTGCCTAGAATAGTCTTCCTCCTCATCTGTCTCTTAGAATCACCAAGTTCCTCCTTTGTTGCAAAACTTGGTAACCATGTTCAAAGCTGATAAGGTACTGAACAATTTAGTGCAGATTGTTCTTACTGACTAGTTTAAAGAGCTCTGAAGCAGTTCTGATTATGTAATAACGCTGAAGTATGAGGCTTCCAGAATACAGTAATACCACTCTCATTGATGAGATGCTATTGGAGTTTATCTCTTTCTGAGAAGGTTTTTTCACATAGTTCTTTAAGTCTGACATGATCTTTATAGCAACTAGTGATTGTTCCCTGCCATCAAGGAATGATAACATTGTCCATTACTCTTTCTATGGGATGGTGCTTCATGTGTAAAGTCTCTAATTTGATTATGATTTTCTTCTGCCCTAACATTTTTCTAGATACAGTGTATAACTCAATAGTTTAGTAGAGGAAGAAGAAGAACCTCTATTCAATGTGAATTTTTGTTTATTCAGTTAACAAAATCATTGTTAGTTGTTCATTCTTGACAAGAAATTCCTAGCCTCTTACTCTCAGATCTGACACAGTGTCCATGAAAGGTTTGCAGGTACAATGTACCTACATTATGAGTAATTAAATAAAGCAGTCTATCAAAACATTTAAAATGCACTAATGAAATGGACATATAGAAAAACCTACCTTAAGAGACCACCCCAAGAATATTCCCTAATTTTGGAATTTTCCTATTTAAGATGGCATGGTAAGCATTAAATATTTATTTGGCTGGTCAGCCAGTTTCCTTAAAGTCCAAAACTGGCAAAGGCCTTATACTTTGTTTCCAGATTTCTGTGGTTATCTTCTATTATAAAAACCCAGAAATAATCTTGCCAATTTTGGTGGAATTTACATGAGAAGGCACTTTGTACCTATTCCATTTGGTTAATTCTTTGGAAATCAATACAGTGAGCATCCCCTTCCTCTTGAAGGTTGGTTCAGTCTGTGGAAAGAAACACACAGACGAACCCAAAGAGGTAGATGTGTTTTATTGATTGTGAAAAATTTCATCAATAAATATATATATATGTGTGTGTATTAAAAAAAAAAAAAGAATCACCAAGTTCCTTCAATGCATTGCAAGCAATACCTTCTGCAATATTTGTCATGGTTCTCAAACTTTTATTGCTTTTTTCACTTAGGTTAATTTGTAACTACTTTGTATGCTTTGTTGCTCTATTTATTATCCATCCATCCATCCATCCATTTATCTATCTATCTATCTATCTATCTATCTATCTATCTATCTATCTATCTATCTTTCTTTCTATCAGTTATATATATATATATATATATATGCATATATATGTCATGTAGAAAGCAATCTTCTTGAGAGCAAATGCTAATTTTACCACTTTTGTGGATCCTGGCACATAGTAATTGCAAAATAAAAGTTTGTTGATTGATGTTTGATAGTAGCCAAAATAATCTGAGCAAGAGATAATGTACTGTATCATGACTGTAACCAAATAGGTTTAATGGGAAGGATATGAGAGGTAGAATCAATAAGACATAAAAAATGAAGGAATATGGGGGAAAGTTGAATTAGAGAGACATTAAGATACATAAAAAAGTTGTTTTGTTTTGTTTTGGTTTTCTTTTTCTCCCCTTCTTAATTGCCTTTTGATGATTCTGTTGAGTTCTGTATTTGGGCATCAAATATTTCTGTTCAGGTGTGGTCTTTTTTTTTTTTTACAATGCTTGGAATTCTTCTATTTTGTTAAATGCTCATACTTTCCCCTGTAAGAATATAATCAGTTTTGTTGGGTAGTTGATTCTTGGTTGTAGACCTAGTTCCCTTGCTTTCCAGAATATCATATTCCATGCCTTTCAGTCCTTCAGGGTAGATGCAGCCAGATCCTGTGTTATCCTCACTGTAATTCCTTTGTATCTAAATGACTTCTTCTTAGCAGCTTGTAATATTTTTCCTTTGTATGATAGTTCTTGAATTTGGCTATAACATTCCTGGGTGCTGTCAGTTGGGGATTAAGTACAGGAGGTGATCTGTGGATTCTTTCAGTCTCCATTTTCCCCTCTTGTTCTAGAATATTGGGGCAGTTTTCTTGGACAATTTCCTGTAGGATGATGTCCAGGCTTTTTCTTTTGTCATGGTCTTCTGGTAGACCAATGATTTTTATGTTTTCTCTCCTAGAATGATTTTCTAAATCTTCTGTTTTGTGAATGAGGTGCTTCATATTTTATTAAATTTTTTCATTCTTTTGATTTTGTTTTATAGTTTCCTGCTGCCTTATGATGTCACTTGCTTCTAATTGTTGTATTCTGGTTTTTAAAGACTGGATTTCATCCCTAACTTTTTGGTCATCCTTCTCCTTCTGGTCTGTTTTTCTGTTGAGGTCATCTTTCATCTTCTTTGCCTCATCTTTAATTTTCTTTGCCTCATCTTCCATCTCCTTTGCCTCATTTTCAAGCTGATTAATTTGGGCTTTCAAGACACTATTTTCTTATTTTAGTTCAAGTGTCTCTGTTTCCAGATATCTTATCTTGTTTTTTAAGTTCTTTTCCCAGTTGTCTTCAGCCTCTCTTAGTTGTGTTTTGACTTGCATTTTGAGTTCTTCCAAAGCCTGTGTCCAATTTGCTGGAGTTTCTGTGTTCCTTGGTGTTCCTTCATCCTTCTTTGTTACATTTGCTCTTTGTTCATTACCGGGATAGAAGCTCTCCGAGTGTAATTTCTTTTTTTCTGTTGTTTGTTCATATTTGTCCCTTCTTTTCCCCCTATAGTTGTCTGCACTCTTGCTCCTTTCATTATGTGTTGGATCTGTGTTTTGGGGCTTTTCTGTCAGCCTTTCCCCCTGGAGCTTAGTCAGTAAATCTCTCAGCACAGTCTGTGGGGGAGGGGGGTTATAACTTGAGTTTCCCTGCCCTCTGAAGGCTTTGATGAGATTAAGCTCAGCTGAGTTGAACTTGCCAGTTGGATGTGCCCTGTGGCCAAACCCTGAGGAAGGGGGGTGCAATATGGAGTATCTCTGCTGCTTCAACTAGGCTGCCCACTCTGTGCTTCTCCAACTGCTTCCCCACTGCCTATGTTTGACACTCTGAGCCTGACACAGCTTTGCCCATAATGTACTCCCTCTAGACAAGCACCCTTGCCTGCCCAGAGGGTCCAGCCACCATTGGAGGCTCAATGCTCTAGCTCAGGGAAGGGTCCTGGAGACTTCCTTCTTCCTTCCCCTTAAACCCTAAAGTTCTCAAAATCAGGCTTTGGGGGGTGTATCTTTTAAATTGAATCGAGCAGGAGGGTTCCTTAACTCTGTCCTGTTGTTAGGTTTGATTTTCAGTCCCCTAGGAGCATTTAGTTTGTAATTGGTAAGGAAGGGTTTTCAGAGGTCTGAACTTTCTCTGCCTCAAAGCTGCCATCTTGACTCCGCCTCCCACCAACACTTTTTAATCAGTCCTACTGCTTCTTTTTTATTTCCTCTCATTCATCTTTCATACAATTGCCAAAATATTTTTCTGAATACCCAGCTCTAACAATGGCATTTCTCTCCTCAAAATGTTTTAGTGTTTTCATCAACCTTACCGGATAAAATACAAACTCATTTAATGTGCTTTAAAAAACTTTATTTTATTTGTTCAATTATATGCAGAGAAAATTTTTGGCAATGGTTTTCTGACATTTAGTGATTCAGAAACTCTCTCTCGCTCCCTTTCACCCATCCACCCAAGGTAATAAATAGTTTAATATAGATTATGCCAGTGCTTTCATGTAATACATATTTCTATACTCCCCATATTTTGACAAAGGACACATATAACACAAACAGTAAAAGTTCATGAAGGAAATAAAGGAAAAACAGAACATTTTGATCTGTATTCAGATTCCAAAAGTTTCTTCTTTGGCTGTGACTAGGACATTTTATCATAGGTTACTTGGGGTTATCTTAGAACCTTGTGTTCCAAATAATAGGTTACTATTTCACATTTAATCTTAGTACAATATTTTTGCTATCGTATACACTGTTCTCCTGGTTCTGTTCACT
This sequence comes from Monodelphis domestica, assembly GCF_027887165.1. NCBI lineage: Eukaryota > Metazoa > Chordata > Mammalia > Didelphimorphia > Didelphidae > Monodelphis > Monodelphis domestica. Next base: position 392,061,837 of record NC_077228.1, read on the forward strand.
TAACATGCTTTTAAAGACTTCTATATTCTTGCGCCAAGCTACAGTTCTATCCTTCTTTCAAACCTTCACTGTTAGACACTTCATTCCAATCAAACCAAAGTATTAGCTATTGACCAGTCCTATTGTGTACCATCTTGCCATTATGTATCTAGATTGGTCACCCACTCCAAATATTTACTTTGTCTATACCTCCATTTGTTGAAATTCTTTTCTCCTTTAAGGTTTTGCTCACGTTTTATGTTTGCAAACTTAGTATCTAAAACAGTGTTTGCATGTAAAATACCTTTAAAACACATTCTTTGAATTGCAAAAACTTTGCTTCCTCATCTACAAAATGTGGAGGTTGCATTCAATCGTCTCCAAGGTTTCTTTCAGTTCTAAAATTTATTCTAATATTGATATTCATTCAATAATGATTTATTGGAAACCTTAAGCTAGATTATTTTGAAGATAGCTTTATGCCTCTGAAATTCTGTATATAATGTTTCTCTCTGGGTCTCTCTAAAGCAAAGATTAGAGTAGTGGACAGAAAACTGACTTTGGAATTTAGTCAGCCATGTTCAAGTGCTAGCTCTGGTCAAACTAATCATGTACCTGAACAAATTAACTAGACCTCAGTGCTTCTAAGAAATTCTCTATGATTATTATAGTAGAGTTGTTGATCTGCATCTATGTAATATATGTATATATATATATATACATATATATATATATATATAAAACTCTCCATATCAGAAGTTCCTATCCCAGTGAAATCCTAAGTTTGTATACTCAGTCCACTTTTTACACCAGAAAAAAAAATAAAAAATTTTCTCTATCATGGTTTAAGTCACTGTTGGGTGACTTTGTTCACAATGAATATTATAAATGTTAATTGACAAGTACAAAGTATGTGAATTTAACATAAATCTGTACTCTTCTTTCCTTTTTAAAAGGGAAGTTTTGAAAATCCATTTTGGTGTTACCCTGTGCTTTGATTAGGTTGGAAGCAGAGCCTGAGGCTTATGCATATAAGAAGTTACCTCATGCCTCCCTGGTGTTTGGAAGATACTTGACTCTTGTCCCACATGACTCCTGGAATCTGGAAGACTACCCTCTGAACCAGACAGAGGTTAAGTCTCTCCAACCAGGGAGTCTCAGAAAAAGTGAAGCACTGAGGTTATAAATTAGGGATTAAGGAAACAGTGTGGTTTCTTTTTGGCCTTCCTGGTGGGACAGCACAGTAGTTCAAGATTTCTTTACTAGCTAATGGACACACAAGGTGAGTGACAAGTTCAGATTAGCTAGGTAACTGGCCATGTGATTGTGTGTCTTTTCTCTCTCCAACCTACTTTCGCTATTTAACAAATAGTAATAAATTATATACATTATCCAGGAAATTTTAAACTTAACAAAAGTCAATAAAGCACTTCCTATTTAGTAAGCACTTGTGATGTTTCAGGCACTGTCTTAAGTGTTGGCATGTTACCAGGATGACCAACGGAGATCCTCACTATTAAAAAAAATCTCTTCAGTCATTATTATTAAAAAATGATAATTTTAGGGATGGAGCCAAGATGGTGGCTTAGGATAAAAGTTTTAACTTCTCCAACAAGCCTTCCAAAGCAATATGTATTCAGGCTTCAAAAAAAAAAAAAAGAACTCCCAAACTAACAAGAAGTCATGAGACTCTCCTACTGAAAAGAATTCAAAAGGTAGTCTCAGTCTGTCTACTTTCATGGAAAAAGGGAGAGGTACCTTCCTCTACCCAGTGTGCTGAGATCTGCAATAAGAACCATCTTACTCTGTGAGACACCCTGCAGAGACTGTAGCTGTGAGGGTTCACCTCTGACCCACCACTTGTGGCCCAGGGCTCTGAAAGTGGCTTGCAGAGAGGAACTTTGGGGAGCTATAAGGTGGGATACCCTCCCCACCACCATGCCTAGACCTGCAAAAAGACCAGGCTATTTATGTGAGACCAGCTCAGAAACTGTAGCCACAAAGGGTTCCTCTAAGATTCACCACACATGGTTTAGGGCTATAAGAAGAACTGGAAGGGAGGAACAAAGGGAGGGGGCAGCTGAATGGATAGCCTCAGTCTGCTGGCTACAGTGAAAAATTTGCCCCAGTGTAGGCCAGTTCAGTAGATTTGCTCAAAAAGTAGAATCCAGTATGCCAGCAAAAGATTGAGAAAAGAGAAAGTATGGCTTCAGGGCAGAACAATTCAAGCACTCTGGTTAAATAATTCAACAGAGGGGCAATTCTTTTAATCCATATGGCAGAAGAAGAAAAAAATACATAAAATAAGTATATAAGGGAGGGGGGGGAAGGTACAATTGAAGATGAGGACAAAATTCAGGAAACATCAAACAAAGCCTCAAGAAAGCCAGGGAATTGGATGCAGGCTATGAAGGAGCTCAAAAAGGAATTTTAAAATCAAATAAGATAGGTTGAAGAAAAATGACAAAAGGAAAATACTAACCTGAAAAGCAAAATAAGTCATCTGGAAACAGGCACAGCTATTGAAAGCCAGAATTGACCTTCCAGAAAATGACACAAAAATTTTTAAGAAGAGAAAGACTTGAAAGGAAGAATGGACCAAAAGAAAAAGGAGATGTGGAAGAAATTCAGTCTTTAAAAATTAGAATTGGACAATTAGAAACTAATGACCTCACAAGACACCAAGACATATTAAAACAAAATCAAAAGAATGAAAAAAATTCAAGATGATATAAGACACCTCATTGAGAAAACAACTGACCTACAGAATAGATCCAGGAGAGACAATTTAAGAATCATTAGACTGCCTGAAAATCATGACCAGAAAAAAAAAAATCCTACACATCATACTACAGGAAATTATCCAATAAAACTGCCCTGAAATCCTTGAACAATAGGTTAAAATAGAGACTGAAAGAATACAAAAATCACCTCCAGCATTAAATCTCCAATTGACAACTCCCAGGATTGTCATAGCCAAACTAAAGAACTCCCAGGTCAAGGAAAACATACTGCAAACTACTAGAAAGAAACAGTTCAGATATCATGGAGCCACCAATTAAGATTACACAGGATCTGTCAACATCTACCCTGAAAGACCAAAAGGCATGGAATACAATATTCCAGAGGGCAAGAGAACTAGGTCTGCAACCAAGGATCATCTACCCATAAAAAGTGATTATATTCTTTCAGGGGAAAGTATGGTCATTTAATAAAATAGAACATTCCTGAAAAAAGACTAGATCTAAGCAGAAAATTTGATGCCCAAATCTAGAATTCAAGAGAAACATAAAAAGGTAAATAAAATATAAGGGTTTCAATAAGTTCAAATGGTATGTATTCCTATATGGAAAGATAATATCTATAACTCTTAAAAATGTTATTATTATCATAGTAGATAGAAGTGGTGCAGTGGTAATCTGTTTAAGATATATCAAAACTGACAAAAAGGGGGGAAAAGGAGAATAATACTAAACTAAACTAAAGAAGTAAAATGGAGTAAAATATATTAGATAAAGAAGCATGGGAGGGGAGAAGACCAATACAATGGATGGGAGGAAAAGTTTGGTGACAGGTAATGCTTTAACCTTACTCTTACTAGAATTATCTCAGAGAGGGAGGTACAGTCAGGTCCACTGATATACAGAATTGTCTCTTGCCCTATAGAGAAGTAGAAGGGTAATAAGAAATGGGGTGGTAGGAGGAGAGTAATGCAAGGGAGGGAGAAATTGGTGGGCATTCAGAAGGACCTATAGTAAAAGGGGAATAAGAAGGGAAGTAGTGGGAAGGGAAGTAATAAAAGGGAAGGGAAATGGGGGAGATTGACTAAAACTGAAACACTGGAGGGGAGGGTAAGAAGCAAAGGAGAAAGGTTAGGATTAAAGGAAGAAGTCAAAATGGAGGGGAATACACAGATGGTGATCATAATTATGAATGTGAATGGAATGAACTCACCCATAAAATGGAAGCAGAAAGCAGAATGGGTTAAAAACCAGAATCCTACCATATATTGTCTACAAGAAACACACTTGAGGCAGGTAGATATGCATAAGGTAAAGGTATGAGCCTGGAGCAGAATCTATTGGGCTGCAACTGAGACAAAGAAGGGAGGAGAGGCAATCATGATCTCAGAAAAAAAAAACTAAAGTAAAAATAGATTTGACTAAAAGACATAAGGAAGGAAATTATATCTTGAATAAAGACAGCAAAAACGACAAAGAAATATCACTAATATATGCACCAAATGGTATAGCATCCAAAATTTTTAAAGGAGAAAGTAAAAGAGGTTGAGAAAGAAATAGAGAGTAAAATCATATTAGTAGGGCACCTCATATTTCCCCTATTAGAACTAGGTAAATCAAACAAAAAAATAAGAAAGAAGTAAGAGAAGTGAATGAAATATTGAAAAATTAGAGCTAATAGATATCTGAAGAAAATTGAATAGGGATGAAAAGAATATACCTTCTTTTTAGCAGACTTCAGCAAGATAGTGTTCAATGAACCCAAAGATCCAAGCTTTTGGGATAAGAACTCTCTCTTTGACAAAAACTGCTGGGGAAATTGGAAAATAGTTGGAGAAAAATCAGGTTTAGATCAAATCTCATACTCTATACCAAGATAAATTCAAAATGGGTAAAGAATTTAAGACCAAGCAAGAGATAGAAAATATAAAGTGAAATGACTTTGATTATATCAAATTAAAAAGGGTTTGTACAAGAAAAGTCAAAGCCACAAAAATTAGAAGGAAACCAAAAAACTGGGAAAAATTATAACAAAACTCTTTGGCAGAGGTTTAATTTCCCAAATACATAAGGAAGTAAGTCAAATTTACAAAAAATCAAGCCATTTCCCAATTGACAAAAGGTCAAGGGACATGAAAAGGCAGTTTTCACATAAAGAAATCAAAACTATCAATAAGCACATGAAAAAGTGTTCTAAATCCCTCTTGATTAGAAAAATACAAATAAATGCAGAAATGCAGAAGAAAAACATATAATTGATCCCATGGTTCCATGGGAATATGATTGGGGTTTTGATGTTAAAAGATCACTCTATGGCAAATATGCATAATATGTAGATAGGTTTTGAACAATGATATGTGTATAACCCAGTGGAATTGCTTGTCAGCTCCTGAGAAAGTAGGAAGGGAAAGGAGAAATTATGAATCATGGAACCATGGGAAAATATTCTAAATAAATAAAAAAAATTTAAAAATAATACTAATAATTTTAGATGGGTATACTAACTAAAATTAAATTTGGCAAAGAGTATGTTTCCCTTGTATTAGCTCTTTTCTACTAAACCACTCAATTTTTTATAAACTTTACACATTTCATCACATTTTATATTCAAATAATACTTTTTTTTGTTACCATTATTCCTAAATATGCCCACTCCCTACTATGTTTCCACCTCCTCTGATAGTGACAAGCAGCAAATACTTTGCTACCCTGCAAAAACTTCCACTTTGCGGCCCCATTCTCTTGATTGGTTCCTCTCTCTGACTACTATTTCAGGAAATATCCAGTTATGTTTCACTTCATCATCTATAGTTAAACTGTGGTCCTATGGCCCAACTCATAATTCCTATAATTTGATGGACCAAAGTATCCTCCCTTGTATATTGTCTCCACCATTAGAATGTAAGCTTCCTGAAGAAGCTAAGAAACTTCTTTGCTTTTTTTATTTGTATCTCTAGTGCTTGACCCAAAATAAGCACTTACTAAATATTTTTCATTCATTCAATCAAACATATCTTCTTTTTCCTAAAGAACTTTTCTTTGTCACAGAGAATTTAAAAGTGAAGGGAAAAAATCAATTCAGCAAAACCAACCAACATTTCAACCTTTGTTGACATCATATACACCTATAAGCCCTCACCATTGCAAAAAAAGGAAATGAGGTATATTTTCTCTCTTCTTGGAGTCAGAGGTGATAATTACAAAGTGATACTTTTGGCATTACTTGTACGTGGCATTTGCTTGAAAACATTGGTGTGGGAGAGAGATTGAGAAAGACATTGGAGAAACCATTTGGCCAGGTGAGAGCTCCCTCACTGTCACACTTTCTGGTAAAGATTTCCTGTGAATAGGGCCAAAAGTTGGATACAATTAAAACTACACAGCTTTCATTTTTTCCCTTTATTTGCTCTTTCTATTTGTATTGTTGTCATCATTAATTCATATAATTTTAATTTGACCATTTAAAATATATCATAATTAAAGAATTATAGAATTTTAAGATTATTTTTTTAACTAACTAATAAGAGAAAGATCATCAGGAAAGCCTGACAGAAATCTGAAACACTTCAAAATGCTATTTTATACCCAAGGAAAAGGAAAGAATAGTATAGAAGTTATACTGAGAATTTTACAAAAAAAATAAATAAATAAAACAACTGGGGGCCTTCCCTAAGAAAAACTTCAAAAGAGTTTTCAGAGTAATAAAAGGGATTCTGATCCTGAACCTTTGGAATTACCTCAGAATAAATCACAAAAGAACACAAAAGTCATGGCTGCAGAAAGATGCAAAGAGGCAGAAGAGAGACCACCTTTTGGCTTTTGGCTTTCCTCTTGACCTTTTCTGGGTCAGGAAAAGAACTAATTGCTTCCAATCAGAAGATTTGGTAATTACTGCAATTCAGGGGATTTAGGAACCTCCAGGAAATCAAAAGACAGAAAAGAAATTATGTTAAAAGCAGCTTTTTTCTCCCCTTTGATCTTCAGCAAAACTCAGTTTGCCTCTATAGCTCAAAATTCTTGATTTTATTGAAAGTGAGGCCATATAATGGACACATGTTACCAGTTAATTTCAATGAGGAAACTCCACCTCTTTCTTTCTGATCCCTGTTTTTGTGCTTTACGAAAAGCCCTTCCTTTTGAGAGATAAACTAATGGAAACTGTGTGATATGGCATGAAGTAAAACAGAGTATTGCTGAGGACATAGGCAAGATTATGTGCGCTATAAAAACATGAAGAAATTGTGAGAAACTTGTGGACTCATAAAGTCTTTCATGAAAGGACTCATTAGGAATGCTCAAGGGCTTCTAGTATTTACTTACCAATTAGTCTATTAATACAGCCTAGGAGAAGGATGAGAAAAAAAAGTAAACATAGATGGTGTCTCTGTGTATAGAAAGGAGATATACGAGAAATGTGTTGAAGGATAAAATTAAAAGATTGGCCAATTGATTAGCTATGTGGGGAAATAGTGAAAAGTCAAGGATAATTTCAAGTTGGTATACTTGGGTTACTGGAAAGATTTTGATCCTTTTGTTAGCAATAGAGAAGTTATTAGAGGGATGAATTTTGGATAGAAAAGTCAAGAATTCTAATTGGACATATAGAGTTTAAGCTGACTATAGGAAAAAAAAAAGGTCAAGATATCTAATAGTTGATGTAAGACTCAAGCTCATAAGAGAGACAATGGCTGTTTAAAGGGATCTAGCAATCATCTGCATGTAGGTGATTACAAATCCATGAGAGCTTAGGAAATGTGTAGAACAAAAAAGAATAGAGGCCCTTAAGTAGAGCCTTGCCTTTGCTATTAGGGGGCATGACATAGGTGAAGTTCAAGCAAAGGAGACTGAAAAGGAACAGAAGGATGAAAACCAAGAGGGAATAAAGTGACAAAAATCTAATCAGGAAAGAATATTAAAGAGGATAATTTAGTTAAATATTTCAAATACTGCGAAGAGTTTAAAAAAGATATGAAGTTGGGGTGGGGGGAGCAGGGAGCAGCTCTCTATTTCATTAGCTACTCAACTAGGAGAGGGAATGAATATGCCTTCCAACTGTAACATTCTATCTTCATTAAAAACAAGTTTCAATTCAAAATCACTAGCCTAAACTGACACCTTCAATATTTTTTATAGAATTTCCTTGCCAAACAATTTATTTTACAAAGTACCATTAGAATGCTTCAATGCAGATGGTGAGTTGAAATAGAGAAATGAATGAAAAGGGGGAAATCAGAAATCTCTTTCTGATTTGAATACTTAATTTCCTTTTAAAAATCTTCACCAAGATTTATTTCACTAAAAGAACTGGAACTACATTGCTAATGAAAATCAATGCTAGGATAAGGTAGAAGTAGGGGAGGGACACCCAAGGGACCATTTAAATGTCCAACTCATTGTTCTCTTATTTAATTAAATAAAGTTTAGCTCCAAACCCTAGCCTTCTTTATTTCAGGAGTGTTGTATTTATCATAGATTTTCTAATTAGCTAAAGTCTCAGACATAGAGAATATAAGAGTTATGCACACATCCTTGTTAAGAGGATTCAGACATGAGAATTTCATTCCATTCCTTATTTAATCTATTCTCACCCAGACACCTGCTCTCCCATGACTAGTTATGGGAATTTGAGATTAGTTTCTAAAAATTGCACCTGATTTTTAGGGTTTTGTTGATGAGTCATTCATTAACTCTTTGAAGAAATAATTATTCTGCCTTTAAAAAATCAGAGATCCAAGTAACAGAAATAGTACTCTGTGGGATAAAATATAATAAATATTATGGCTAATGAATGATCAAGAAATTCTATCATAATACTCATTAAAAACAATGAGAAGCTTTAGAATCATCTAATTGTAATAATCACTTTGGGGTAATAAGCTCTTCTTGGTTTCTCCTCTAAAAAGAAGGGAAAAAAACTTCTGACCTGAAGATCACAAGTGAATAGATCTAGTGGGAAGGGAACTCAAAGGTCAAATAGTCCAGTCTCCTCACTATACTAATGTGGAAACTGTGACTTAAGATGGCTAAGTTGTCCAGGCTCACTCAACCATTAAGCATTAGAAGTGGGATTCAAATCCAGGTTTTCCAGCAAAAGAGATGATGTTCTTTCCACTAAATAGTTCATAGAATAAGAACAGATATAATATATTAAACATTTAATTATCTGCCAAACTATGTGCTAAGAGAAAATGAGACATTTTTTTGTGCTCAGAGAAGTTTTATTCTAATAGAAAGAAGGGGAGATGGAGGGAATAAGCATTTATATAGTACCTCTTATATGCCAGGTACAAATGTTTAGTGAATATCTTACTTGAAATAAGGAAGTAGTGGTCAAGGAAAGGAGTTTTGCTCAGAGAAATCACACATATGGTGAGTCAAGCTATTGGCCACTTGATGGATATGTCCTTTTAGAAATATTTCTTATTGATTGATTATTGTTAATTGATTATTTTTCCCAAAGCAAGAAATCAAAGTCTCTAGGTGAATTAGGGATGAGCTTGAGCTCAGTAGCAGGGCAGATAGCTGGACAGAATGTGAAACATATGGTAGAATTCAGACAAAAAGCATAGTCTTGTCAAACACAGACTTGATAACATGGATCATATTGCACTCACCTTCTTACCAGTCAAGATAGCTTGACTCCAAGGTGAGAAAGCAAGAACTGAGAATACACCCCTTCCAGGGAATGGTCAATGGAAATCTGAAGTCAAAGGGTAAAAATATGAGGCAGAAAATGGCCAAAAGATGGTTAGAGTAATGAATAGTTAGGAAGAACAATCATGAAGATGAATTCCAATCCAGCCCCAGACAATAACTAACTGAATGATCTTGATCAAGTCATTTATTCTTTATCTGCCTCGGCTGCCTCAATTGTAAAATTAGGATAATAACAGTGCCTACCTCACAACATTGTTATGAAGATTAAATGAGATAATATTTCCAAAGGGCTTAGCACAGTGCCTGGCACATGATAGGTACTCTTTAAATGCTTATTTTCTTCCTTCTTTCCTTCCCTCCCCCTTAATGAACCAATTATTCTTTTTGGACTGATACTGAACTCAAAATTAGTTGGAAATAAAAAAAGAAGTACCTTTTATGAGTGTCTTTGTAATTTGGGAAACCCTTGGTAATGTAGTTATAGGAAGTCTAGAGACTTAATATTTGCAGCTTCACTCACTGACCCAATATCTTCTCACTTTCATTGGAGAGTTTCGACATGAAAATTCATATTCCTTATCAGGGAAGTTTACCAGAAAACTTGACAATGCCAAATAAAGCATAAACCTCTACTATTTAAAAATTAAAATTAAATCTCAATAATAAACATATTATATTTTAGGAGATTTATTAATGATCATTAGAAATGAAGGAATAGAAGGGATACCAAATTAAAACCATGTGCCCATGACTAATCAACCAGTTTAAACCCTCACTTACCACCACCATTCTTGCTGTCATCAAGCCAAAGAGGCCAGGACCCTCCATGTCCCTGCCTAATATACCCTGTCTACAGGAAGTGCATAACAACAGGAAGTCAGTGGACTCCTAGGAAATGTACTTCTTTTTTTAGGGTAATAGATTTTCAATTATACAACTGTTAAAATAGACATAAGCAGAGACTGCTTGCAAGTGATTGTTCTAAGTACCCTTTTATATAAGGATGATAATATTTAGAGCTGGTAAGAGTTTTAGAATCCATTTGGTCCATCCTTCATTTTATATGTGAGGACATAGGCCTATGACTAAAACCAGTTAGCTTTCTAACCCTAAATCACATCTTCAAATAAAAGGATATTCAAGATTTATATTCTTCTCTAGACCAACCTGATCAAGGAATCTTGAAAATATGAAATAATGTTGCAAGAATAAGAAAGGAAAGAACTTTATTTTTTAAAAAAGGAACCTTGTATCAAAAGTCAAAGGCAGATACTTACCCTAAATGGAATACTCTAGTTCAGTCAACTCAGTACAGTGAGGTTTTCAGTGTTTGAAAATCATATTCCCTGATTGTCACTGTTTATTGTCAGATCAGAACTGGACCTGTGATTTCTATGAGTTGATTTATCAAAAAAAAAAAATTGTACATGCCCTGGAGAGTATATTTTCCTTGTATTCAGATACACACATTTATTTATTTATTCATTCATTCATTCATTCATTCATTCATTCATTCATTCATTTATCTATCTATCTATCTATTTATTTGTTTGTTTGTTTATTTGTTTATTTGTTTATTTATTTATTTATTTTTAAACCCTTACCTTCCATCTTGGAGTCAATACTGTGTATTGGCTCCAAGGCAGAAGAGTGGTAAAGGCTAGGCAATGGGGGTCAAGTGACTTGCCCAGAGTCACACAGCTGGGAAGTGTCTGAGGCCAGATTTGAACCTAGGACCTCCCATCTCTAGGCCTGGCTCTCAATCCACTGAGCTACCCTGCTGCCCCCAACACATTTATTTTTTAAAAGAAATGATAAATGGTTTCTTGTGGTCCATTCCTCTAAGTGCAATCCCCTAGATGTCTACCTACCTTACCTACCCTTAGTCTTGGCTTTCATAGTTCTTTATTCCAACTGACAATATGAGGAATGTAGCCACTGTTTAATATCCTTCTCTTGTTTCAAGGCATGACTGTTGGGAAATGATCATATTATTGGATTCTGTTTTCTGCACTCTGTTTTGACAAGATTTTGGCTGATGTTTAAGGAATGCAAAAATACCTCTTATTTACACAGTGCTTTTCATCTGATGTACTCAGGATCCTGCTCAAACATTACATCAATAGCCCTGGGCCATCCCTACAATACTGCTCCTAGAGACACAGAGCAAACCCAAAAGTTAACTGGAAGCCTTTCTATGCATACCATAGATAATTTCCTAATATCTTTATGTTCGGTGTCCCAACCTCCAGTGGTACCATCTACCTTTTCACACTACTGGAAGTGACGAGTTATTTTGTTGCTAATTAGAATTAACTGAGTTAGCCAAGTATATCTCTTTATTCCTTCTATAACTAACAACCTAATGACCATGAATCTCTATTGAGCAAACATTCAGGGATCAGGGTACTAAGTTATACATTTGAAGCACAAATATACTTTTTTTGAGCATCAGGGTGCCAGTCCACTAACTAAATTCTACCCTCTGCCTTTGCCCCTTCACCGGGATGTTGAAAAAATATACACAAAGCTAATTTTAAACTAAGCTTCTTACTTTAAGAAAATATGGACATCTCTGAGTAGAGGTAAACTATCACTCCTCCCTCTGAAAGAGAAGAATTTAGAGAAGAAGCTTTTCTCCTCTAAATGGAAAGAGCCAGTGGGGTCACTAGGAACAAAAGTATGAGGAATTAAATATTTCTCTATTAGACAGGAAGCCTCTGAAGAGACAGAAGAATTCTGCTATTTGCTCACCTCTTCCATTGACTTTAGGATTCTACTAAATGGATAGAATATTATTTATTCTCTTCAGTAACCTTTTCTCGTCTCAAATTAAGGAAATAGGGAGCATAGTGTGGAGTATAAAGAACAGGCCTCAGAATGATTTAAAAGTGGCCATTTTGGTCCCATCGCTGACCCATCTTGGCTTTGTGATGCTAGAAAAGTAACAATGACACAGGGCTCTAAATCAGTGTCATCAAGCAGAAATAGAAATAAGAACTACTAAAGCTTATATTAGGATCCTTGTTGGTGCATGTTGACTTAGAAACTACATATTAACTTTATCTTCTGTGCTTTTGTATTTTTATTTAATTCACACCGAGAGAAAATTTGACACCTCTACTTTAGGCAACTATTAAGTTTGTAAGCCACAAGAAGTTGATGACCTGTGTCAGTGAAGGAAATTAATTTATTGGGAGCTCCATTTCCAATGAAATAACAGTTTTGGTTCCCAAAATATACATGACAGCTTCCCTTCTTTCTCCCTGCTATTGACGAGTTTTTTTTCCTAGTTTTTTTTAATAGTTTCGTTGTGTTTCTCTTTTTGTAAAATGACCATAATGGCACATAGGACTTCATGTATACTTGCGCCACACTTTGATGTCCAACCTAAAACCCTTTACTTTATGTTTTTTACATTTAAATAGCAATAGCTTATTTTCTCTTTGTCCCTCCTCTTCTTAAGGAAAAGTAAAAACATAACTTATGAAAAATGAGAATAATAAAAAAAACAATATCATTGAATTGTCCAAAAATTGGTAGGCCCCTCTGCCAAAAATATTCTATCCCTTCTCTGATTCGAGACAAAGAAGCATTTTTCATCATTGTTCCTTTGAAGCATAACTGGTAATTATGTTGACTAGGATTCTTAAGTTTTTCAAGTAATTTGTCTTTATAATTCTGTGGTTATACTATTAATTGTTCTTCTGGTTATGTACACTTTACTCATAATCAGCTCATGGAACTCTTCCTTGTCTTCTCTGAAACCATCTCCTTCTTCATTTTTTATAGACAAGGAAGATAAGTTAAAATATGTCCTTTGTATTTAAGGACTGCTTATATTTATTGTTTTTGATTCCCAGGGACTGTCACACATACTTAAAAATGATTTTTAATTAAAATTTTGAACATGGCTTGGCTTGGCTATGGCCAGTGCCTTAAATAATATAGCTCACAGTAGAATGGAAAACACATGGTAGAAGGGAAAAGGCATAGTTATTAGCTCCTATACTGCTACTTACTACCTCTGACAAATGAAGGTAATAATTCCTTACCTGTCTGAAGACTTGGGGTTGGCTTAGATGATCTGTGGAGGATTCTTCCAGCTCTGAAATCTATGATTCACTTGATTCATGATTATAATGGTTTAAATTTCCAAGATGTATGTGGGAGGGGGAAAGGCAAAAAGGAGCCATTTACTCTAGGTTTTTAATAGACCTAAATGAAGAATTATGACTCAAGAGAGTCCTTTAAAGTGATGGAGTAATCCTACACAATGTGACAGAATGGGTGGGGTCACTAGAATTCTCCAAAGAAGCAATTCATACAAATAACTCCATTTTGCTTTTCCTTATAGCTTTTCCTTCCCTCATATGGAAAATACTATTTCTCAATTGAGTCTGGTGAGAATGAGAGTATTTTTGTTGGGGGATGGGATATGATCTGATGAAGGTACATATATCATTGTATATAAGCGCATATATAAATTCATTGTGGGAAGAACAGAAATCCATCAGCAGTCACAGGATATATAGATGCAACATCATATTAAACAGTGATTACTTTCCAGTGATTCACTTTGGTTAAGCAAAAAGAAACTCATCTGCCTCTAAACATTTAAGTGAATTATGTTTCTCTTTCTACTTTGAGTCAGGTCTATTTTCTAATTAGAACATTCTCTAATTCTTAGTTCTGATGTTTATAGTTTGTCTTCATAACAACCAAAGATATTTGGGAAGTGAAATAAGCCAGTGTTTTGATGATCATTAAGATGACAAAATATTTTCACTGAAAACAGAAGACATGATGTCAAAAAAGCTAATATTCACCTCTAACCTCTGGTCTATCTCTCTATGCTTCCTAGTAAATGAAATTTACTGTACCATTAAGACAAATAATACCAGTCACATTTTTGTGAAAGATTTGATATCTAGGAAAATGTAATCTTAAATCCATTAGCATTGAGTCAAACCTGGACTATTCTTCTAGATTCCTTCAGAGTTTAAGAAGAAGAGGACTGGATTGGCCTCAGTTTTTTGCTTCTATGCTAGAGATATAGTCCTCATTTTTGAACCATCAGCTATTTTAAAGAGCTGAAACAATCCGATAACTACTTCCTTTTTGCCTTTGTATCCACAGTCCTTAGCATAATATTTTTCACATAGTAGGTGCTTAGAATGTTCTTGTTGATTGATTTCACAGATTTAGAGCAGAAAGGCACTTTAAAAAGCTATTCAGTCAAAATGTCTTTATTTTAAAAACAAAGAAAATCAAGTCAAGATAGTAAAGTGACTTACCTAAGGTCACAGAGATAGTGGGAGAGGCACAATTCCAACCCAGATCCTCTGAGTCCAAACCCCATATTTTATCCAATGCTTCATGCTTCCCCTCCTTTTCATATAAAAGCAATCCTTGTAATTTCTTCTGTTGTACACTAGTATGTTTCCTGGAGACTTTGAAGAATCTACCTAAAAACAAAGTCATTGAAAAAAAAACAAAAACCATCATGTTTCTACAACAATCTTCTCATCTTCAAGGGTTGGAGCATTATACAAAACCAAAAGTACATAGTCCATTCCGGAGGTCTCTGGAAACATGCTGAAAGGGCCATAAAACTGTGCATACCCTTTGACCCAGCATTTCTACTAATAAGTCTGTATCCAAGAGACTGAAGATAGGAGAAAAAGCCTAGTTGTACAAAAATATTTCAAGCAACATTTTTGTGGTGGCAAAGACCTGGAAACTGAAGGGATGTACATCAAATGGGGATGGTTGAACAAGTTGTGGTATAGAATTGTAATGGATACTATTGAATCATAAAAAATGATAAACTAGATGATCACCCAAAAAACCTTGAAAGACATATGGAATGATGCAGAGTGAAATGAGTAGAACCAGGAAAACATTATATATAGTAATAAAAATAATTTTTTATGATCAACTGTAAATGACTTAACTATTATCATCAAGGCAAAGATCTAAGACGACTTCAAGGGATTCATGATGAAAAAGATTACCTACCACCAAAGGAAGAACTGATGGGGTTCAAATGCAAATTGAAGCATATTACCTTGATTTCTTCATTGTATTTTTCTCTAATATAAGCAATATGTTTCTTTTTTCACAACATGGAGAACATGGAAATATACATTATATGATAGCATATGTACAACTTATATTACTTGGCTTCTGAAGGGAGAAATATGGGAGGGAGAGAGTGAACATGGATCACAAAATGTCAAAAAAAGTTATTTAAAAATGTGTCAACATGTAATCTATAAAAAACAAAGATGTAAAATACATATAGTCCATTTTTAAAATACAAATAACTTAAAAATTAACCTAGTAGCAGTTAGTAATACTTGGTGTAAAGAATACTGACTTGGAAAATAGACACTCTGGATTCATATTTTAGCTATGCTATTTTCCACAAGAATATCTAAGTTCCTCAGATTCCCCATCTACAAAATAAAGGAAGTTTAAGTTAAGTGATCATTTAAGTTATATTTATAATTTCTTTCAGATACAATTCTCTATTCTTATCATGTTTCTATTTACTTTTTCTTGTGTTTTTTAAAATATTTCATATAATGGAAGATGCCCAGTATATCTTTTGACCCAGACCACTTTTGCCACTACCATATTTCCATCAATTAAATATTCAATATTACTGATGTCCTAAAGTTTGAATCATTCTGAAATACAGCTATAGAAAGAATATTTAATGTTCCAAGGCAATTTAAAAGCAAAATATGGTCTACTTGTTGCCATCATAGCCAGTTAAAAAGTAAGATGAAAACACTGTGATTGTGTTATCTTTACCACACCAGATAACTTGTTTTCTCTCCTTTATTATTTGGCAAGTTATTTTGGTATGATAAACACATTGGCCCGTGTCTCCCCACTTTAAAAAATTAGTTCCATTCAGCAAATATTTATTAGATCATAGACCTGGAGGGGATTTTAGAGGTCATATAGTTCATTCTCCTCATTTTTCCAACAAGGAAACAAAAACCCTTGAAGTTTAAATGACTTGCCCAAGTTGATATAGGTAGTAGTAGCAGAGGTGGGATTTGAAGCTTGATTCCCTGATTCCAAATCCACAATTTTCTTCTCACAATATTTTGCTATTTCTTCCTTGTGCTTAACATTATTTTAGGGTCTGAATTGTCCAACCAACATACATAGGTCCAATAAATTGGAAAATTACTATTAAATTTCAGCTTTGTTTCATGGAACAATCAAACAAGAAATAAATAGATTTATAATATTTTCACTTAAAAAAGAGAAGTTCTATCTTTTTGTCATACCTCTGACTATAGACAGAGAAATCACTGTTCTTTCAAATCCATGATTGGGTAAAGGCATACAAAATGTCATCCTGGTCTCATAGACCATATAACTCATTCAGGACAATGACACCAAGGAGATGTCTTATGAGAACATATGTAATTATTTACCAAGACAATGGCGCCAAACAAGTACAAAGTCTTCTTACTACATAATCTGAATTTCTCATTTATGAACCTATAATTTATTTCTATATCTAAACCTTTCCCAATAAGAACTTATTTCAAATATGCATATCTGTGTGTGCATATGGAAATAGCTTAAAACCTATTTACCCATATTCTATATGTTATATTTTATTCATTAAGAGAATAAAAAAATAATGTGGGAATTTAACTATGCATTATTTATTATGAAATACTTTTTCTCCCATTTGAGGTTTAAGTACATGAATGAGAGAGAAAATAAATATTCATTAATTTTTTTAAAAGTTTAATAAAATTTCATATGGTATTTTTGTCCTTTTTTTCTAGCATTGACCTAAAAAACAAAAAAAAAACTAGTAATTAATATTCTAAGACTTATTTATGTCAGGTTCCTTATCCTGACTTTTATTTTTCTTTCAAGGAAGAAAAATCTGTCCTGTAACTATTTTTGTGCTGGATATTGCCACCTACTGGTTACTTTCTCTTCATCACATTAGGCAACAATTGCTTTGATTTGTAGTATATATAATTTTTGAAATTATTTAAGACTGGAATTTATGGAGGGACATTTTGCAAATTATATGCTTTTTTGGAAAGCTTCTTAATGATTTTTAGCACATTCATCTAGTTTAATGAAAGTGCTTTGAAGAAATAAAATCATTTTATAAGGTTGATTTGATTATCATTATTTATATCTAATATGAGACTTATCCCCACAAATAATTCTTATTATAATTTTCTGCAGGTATATTTTCCAGGTAGAGAAAATCATAATGATTTTTATATGAACCAAAGCATTATAAACAGAAATAATGAACTTTGATGTTAAACTACTGCTTGGGGCCAACATTCAAGGCAATTGAACCTCCTAGAAACAAAAGACTATTTCATTTTTATCTTTAAATTATCAGAGCCTATGACAATGTCCTAAGACTCTTTATGGATGCTTCTTTGATGAATGAATTCAAATGATAATCCTCCATTAAAAAAGAAGGTAACCTGTGATGCATTTAATTAAGAGATGGAAGAGTAAACAAAACTTCTTAAAAGAGATTTAGAAGAAAAATATTTAAAATTGAACCAAAAAGCATCATTATTCATAAATGCCATTCCATTATTATTCACATTGTTTCAGTGATATTTTCTCCATTATCTTGTATTCAAGAGAAACCTACAACTTGCTGCAACAGATTTGGAATTAGAGTCGACTTGGCTTGAAATGTTGGCTCTTCTGTTTTCTGACCATGAACCTGACACAACTTGCCTGGGACTCATTTTCTTACCTGTAACATGAGGAATTTGGGGTAAATTATTTGGCCTCTAACATTCCTTTCAGCTCTAAATTTGACTATGATGTTATGCTAACAAATTTCAGTGGTCAGGAAGCTTCATAATATGCCAGCTTTTCTTCCACTGTTTAGTTAAATAGTTTAAATCTATCCTTGGGATAGAGGAAATGAAGTTTGCTTCTGGAACTATGCTATAGGGAATGTAAAGGACTGGTCAGCCTTGTACCTAGTAATCCATTTTTGTTAACCCCTACTCAACTGGCTACTTCTGTTGCTTATGGAAACGGGAGAAAGCATTAGGAATAGAGCAGAGGAAGAAATGTGAATTTAAATTGTGAATATGTCTGTGTGCTAATAGATGGAAAAGTCTCTCTTTTATCTCTTTAAGACTCAATGAAGCAGGATCTCTTAAAGCTTATACCTTAGTATAAAAACATTATCAAATATTCCACTTCTGTTTACTTGGTCAGGATTTTCTTTCCATTTTTTTCCACTTTAAACATTATTTTATTTTGTCATTTCCAAACATTATTCATTGGAAACAAAGATCATTTTCTTTTCCTCCCCCCTACCCCCTTCCCACCACCTCTCCCATAGCCGATTTCTTTCCATTTTTAAAAAATAAAATAAAGGATAGTGAATAATTTTAAAATTTCAAAAAAAAGTATTAACTTAAGTATATAACATCTATATGGTCATGGAATGCAAAGTGCTATAGTAAAGAATTGGTCTTAGACTTAAGAAGACAGATTCAAGTCTTGTCTCTTAACACAAATTAGATGTATGATCACTTACATCACCCAATCAAGCAATAATCTATGAATAAAATTCAAAGGATTTGCCACTTTGTACTGATGAAAGAAATCTCTATAGTGAGTCCTCAAATCAATGATAGTCCCACAATTATACCCATGTCATACTATCTTCCACTGCTATGTAGGGAAGAATTTTTTTTTCCAGTGGAGGATATACAAATCCATTAAATGTTGTAGTAATAAAAAACTAACAGTTCTTGCTGAAAGATCCATTACTTTGAAAAGGAAAACCTGTCTGGATTTCATTGGGGAAAATAAGCTGAAATGACAAATTTTAATGTCCTACTCTGATAATACTGTGAGTAAGAAGATTATAGATCATGTCACACTTTATTGCAATACTTAGTTTACAATCTTTCTTTCTGAAACATACACACATATACTTGTTTTTATATGTAGAATTAAACATAGGGATAACTTTTGTAGTAAAAGCTGGGCAAGATTTCTGGCAAAAATGGATTTATAATTGAAAGTGATGCCTTCTGTTTCTGTCTGTGATGACATTCCTTAGCTTCACTAAAAATGGGAAATGTAAATAGGTACTCATTTCACATACTAAATGGATCAGAGTCCAAGTTCTTGAAAAGTGATTTTTCACTGTAAATTATTTCTGCCATTCTTTTGTAGTTAGAATGTTAAGGAACAGTGATTTTTCCTAATCAGATGTCACATATTGCTTGCACGATGGTTGGATGGGTCAATACTTAACATTTTTCTTCCTCATCTCAAGGAAAAGCCACTTAGTCATAGTCATGGTAAGTAGTCCAGGCTGTCTGACACTGGTTTTACAGTGCCTTTACAGTGAAATCTTATACTTGATTTTGGTTTGGGAATGGAAGATTCCATATTTCTAAATGACTAAAGATTGAAATCTTGCATGGATTACTTCAAAATTTTGCTATCGTCAAAATTTATGTTGACATTTTTTACCTTTTTTTGCTGAGGAGGTCTAAACATATGACCATATGATAATATAGTTAGGGCTATGAGGGACCTCAAAAGCCATCTAGTCCAACCAATGCCTTCATTTTCAGAAGAGCCAATTTAAAAATGAGACAGTTTAATTTATTTGCCCAAAGTTATCTCACTTACTCTAAATGATTCTTGGACATCTATTTCCTTTTTTTTACTATCACATCTTAAGCCAGTATTAAACTAAATAGGAAAAAGCTTACTTCCTCTACAGAACATTCAACTGCATTATTTAAAAAGACTATAACCCCAATATTATGAATAGCATCCCATGATCTTGGCATCCCCAAACTGAACCTGAATATCAACCTTTATTTCCATGGTTTATACTTTTCAGTAGTATATGCCTAGATCAAAATTCAAAGAGGAGTAAGTAGACTATTGTACATACCAGATGACATTGACATCAAATATAATTTAAACTGTTAAATCGTCAACAGTTTTTATGTTTTGAATTATAAATTATATTATTATTTCTACAGTGGACTTTACAATATATGTAAGTGATGAAAACCATTGATATTGAGATTTGTTTTCATATTTTAGTGTATATTAATTTTAAAACTTTTTGGCAAATCTGTACATTTGGCATATGAAGAAATTGAGTTCATTTTTAAAGAGTTATTTCTAACCACTTTAACATTTCTCTGTAAGCATTTTTAGGATATTTTATAGACTATCATCTTTTTGTTTTTTTACACTTAACCTTCCATCTTAGAATTAACACTGTGTATTGGATCCAAGGCAAAAAGCAGTAAGGGATAGGCAATGGGGGCTAAGTGACTGATCCAGGGTCAAACAGCTAAGAGGTATCTGAGGTTAGATTTGAACCCAGGACCTCTCATCTCTAGACCTAACTCTCAATCCCCTGAGCCACTTAGCTGTCCCTGAAAATTTATTTTCAATATATATTGAATTATTCCCATTTCTGAGTTCAAAATTAGAGGCTCCAATCCATTCTTTAACCTTTGTTCTTGGGAACTTTAAGGAATATTTCCTTTCCTCCTCTAAAATTTAATTAATAGATAAGACCCTTCTTATTAACTACATGACTGCAGGTGATGGGGAGGCCTTGAAAGTATGTATGAACCACCCCTTTATTAATTATTCACCAATAAGATATGTCTTGAGATGTCCAGGAAAGGGGTTGAATAATGTGTTCCCAAACTATATTTATAGACCTGTATTAAGGAACTTTCTTGTCTTTCATTATTAAGAGGGTCATAGACCACCAATTTATAGATTAATGCTGGCCTAATCAATATTGATGTTTTTATACAGAATCAAAATCTTTAATTGTTACACAACTATAGAAATTTCAGAATTTTTCAATTGATTGGATTTGTGGGATAAAGAAAATAGAGCCACTAAATATAATCTAGATTAAATATATGTAAATGGGGAAATTGTTGTTCCATTATGAGAAGCAGAGAGATTATAGGAAAATGTATGTGGAGAAGTCAAAATAATTTTATACAACGTAACTTAGATACTGTTGGGATGGATAAATGCTGGTGATGATATCTAATAGGTGGTAAAAAAAATAGAGAACCAACATTTAGGGCCAATTTTGAGGGTGTAGATTTAGGAACTATTGCACAGAATTAATTTTTTAGAGTCTTGACCTCATTGAGTTAAAAATGAATGAAAATATATGTAGAAAAGAGGATCTCTGGCAGAACCTGGGATACTATCCAAGACTAAGCAGTGAGTGGAAGATGAGGATGAGGAAGATATACCCAGAAGGAATAGTCAGAGAGAAAATAAGAGATCCATGAAAATATAATATTATTAAAGACAAAAAAGGAGGAAAAGGGTATTAAAAAGGTGTGGTCCCCAATGTCAAATGCAACAGGATACAAAAATGAAAACACAAATAAAAAGGTAATTAGATTTGCTCACAAGGAAGTCATTATCTTAAAGAAAACACTTCCTGAGACTGGTGGGAATGGGAGAGAAAAGTGGAAGAGGAGGTGAGTTATTGTTGAGGAAATGAGGTACTGAGTAAAGACTACTCTTTTTAGTCAGTCAGTCAAGTGGAGTATAAGATATAACAAGAATAAAAAGGTATGAGGGGCCCAAATTGTGAGATTTTAATTCCAAAGGGAGAATTTCCTAGTTGATTCTGGAGGTGATAACGACTCATTGGAGTTTATTAGTTGGGAAGGAGGGAAATGTGTTCAAATCTGTACTTCAGAAAGACTAACTTGGCAGTTAAGCAGAGAATAGATTGGAATGGGGAAAGACGAGTCAGGGAGACCAACCATGGTGCTATTTCAGTAGTCTGGACAGGTGGTGGTGAGAGCCTGTATCAGAATGGTGGCTATGTCAGAAGGGAGAACAATGTATAAGTAAGAGGTGTTACTTAGTTAAAATTGATAAACCTCAGCAACAATAGTTTGGAAGTGGGTGAGGCAGAAAAGTGAACAGTAAAGCATGATTCCCAGATTACCAGCCTGGGTGAATGGATGACAGAGAAAATAGTGGTGCCCTTGATAATAACAGGGAAGTTTGGAAAGGAGGCAAGAATTTAGGCAAAATGAGTTCACTTTTAGACACTTTGACTTTAAGATCTTTATGGGACATATAGTTTGAAATGTCTAATAGGAGGCTGGAAATGCCAGTCTGGAAGGTAGAAGAGAGACTAGGGCATGATAGGAACATCCCAAAATTATCAGAATACAGATAATAAAAAGGATTCGTGGAGTTTGTAAGATCATCAAGTAAAATAAAAGAGAGGGAAAAGGAACTAGAATAGGACAGAACCTAAAGCTATCACTACCTTTCCTAGGAATGAAGTGGATGAACATCTAACAGAGGACTGAAAAGAAGTTTTTAGAAAAAGAAATGAAAAACCAGAACAGGATGGAGGCATGGAATGTAGAGTTGAAAGGGTATCAAGGGGAGGAAGGTGACTGATGATGTCAAAGGCTATAGATACAGGAAAAAGGATGAAGATTGGGGAAAAAAGGTCATCAGATATCACAATTAAGAGATGACTGGTAACTTTGAAGGAAACAGTGTCTGTTGAAATAGTGAATGAGATAAGAGAACAAGGACGGTGACTTAAATACATGATAAAGTCAAGGATTTCCTTTTTTTAAGATTTAAGAATATCAGGAAATATTTGTAAACTAAAGTGAAAACATCAAATAAAGAAGGAGTAATTGAAGCTGTTTGGAAGAATAAACAATTTGTGGAACAGGAAAGGTCATAGAAAAAAAGACATTGAAGGCAGGAGATATTAGATTTAACAAGAAGAAAGACAAACTCCCTGAAAATGTAGGAAAAGAGAAAAAATGGGAAAAGATGCTGAAAGACATGAGAATATATTATTAGAATTGAAGGAATTATAAACTTCAATATTCTCCATAAAGAAAATCAATTTTATCTAATTTTTTGAAGAGTGGAGAGACTAAATCCAGGGAACTTAAGTAGAAAAGTTAAGATAGAGCACCTAAGACTGTCAGCACCTATCTATGTTATACCACTGGCTGTTGTTGATACTTCCCAAGTTTTTTTTTGCATCCTAAGTCATCCTCATTGTACTATTTGGCTCAAAATCCTTCTAGCTGTGTTTCCATGTTTGCCAAGTAGACAAGTTCTTTGGGGTGTGGAAAATGTATTTGAGGCCAAGTAATACAGTGTGGTTGGAGAACACTTGCCTCGTGTAGACAAAGACTTAAAGAGAGAATTTCTTATTTGTGCATTGCCAGTTGTGATACCACAGAATCTCAGGAAAACCTCCCTATCTTTGTTTTAATTTGGTTATCTGTGAAATGATCCCCACTTAATATTCCTAAATAATTGAATAGATGAAAGCTAGGAAGTTGGAATGTTGTTGTAGGCCAGAAATCAGTGGTTACTTCCAATTTTTCATTTTCTTCTAAAAGATTGTGAATAAATAAAGAAAAAAGTAATCTAAAGAAATGACTCCTTGAGAAGTAGGTGATGCACTGGCTCTGGAGTCAAGAAAACCTGTGTTCAAATATAGCCTCTATCACTTACTAACTGGGTGACCTTGGGTAAGTCACTTCAATCTCCACAACTGTAAAATGAGGATAATAACAATAACACCAACTCCTAGGAATGTTGTAAAGATTAAATGGCAAAATATTAATGAAGTTTGTAAAACAGTGATTGGTTTATAGGAAGGGCTATGTTAATATGTAGTAGTAGCAGCAGCAGCAGCAGCAGCAGCAGTAGTAGTAGTAGTTGCAGCAGCAACAGCAGCAATCTCTAAAAGCAAAATCTTAAATAAAATCAGTACCTATACTTTTATAATAGACTTGTAGTTATGATCTTGAACCTACTTTTTAAATGATGAATTGCAAAACATCTCCATAGCTATCTTTCCACCTCCATTGTGTTTTGTGTTATGGTAAAGACTTACAATGAAAACATTTATGAACTGAATGATGCTTGCAGATATGTTATGTAAGGTCAATCTTGCCCAAACTAGTTATCCTTGTATAATTATACTGTTCTCTAGAATCCTGAAAGCACATATAACTTAACTCAGAAAAAACAGGACTGATGATTACCCCCTGGTTCAATGAAACAAGATTCTTTTTAAGGTCTATCTGGACCAGTTGAATCACTAGAACTTTTTGTAAATCTCCTTCTGGCAAGTTAGTTTCTGATGACTATCATCCTTATTCAGGGTCCCATCAAGAATGCTGATGTTATCTTTTGTTAGAATGGAATGGCAGCATCCTGCTTTCATTCCAGCACTTACAGTCTTTCCACTATAATACCTTTGCAGAGCCCTATATCTTGGAACACTTTAAATGAAACTGACTTCTCCCCTTCCCCCACTCTTTCTCTTCCCTTTTTACTACTAACAAGTGGGGTAGGGGGTAGAGTTCATTTTATAAATATTATTTGGTCATGAAAGTTTGTTTGTTTTTTTTGCCTTGGAGCAAAAAACCCTAACTTCTCACCTACAACAAATATCTATATCTATATCTATATCTATATCTATATCTATATCTATATCTAGTGGAAAGGAAACTAGAAATAAGTTCTGAACTTCTTGCCACTGTGTTGGAACAAGAAACAGTACTAATATCAAGAGAGAAGAAATTGTCAAGACTGACAGTTGGTGGGAGAAGGGGCAACTGGGAGTGGCAGTTGGGTCTTGTGACTAGCTCTTCCTTCCTGCAGGGCTTACTTCCTTCCTGGTGAGGGAGGTGGGAGGAGTTTGTTTAGCCCAGTCTGGAGTGGAGTGCATCTTTTCCATTCAGCCCGAAGACACAGGCCCAATCAGCTCTGAAAGTTAGAATTTTCCTTGGTTGCTTGCTGTCTACTGCTAAGTTTCTGAATTTTACAAAGCTAACACAGATATAGAGTATTCAGGCATGAGAGAAACCCTCCACCAGCCTGTGAGGCTGGGCCTCAGCTCTAAGCTGAGGAAGGCTCCAACCTTATTTAGGGACATCCCTTATCCCTCTTTCCTGATACCTCTCCAATCCAAACTGGTTATTAAACTTGATCTTATTTTAATTCACAGTCAGATAAATGGACTATCTTTTCTGGGGAATAGAGGGAGCTGAACATCAGTTCAGGCATTCAACGACAAACAGTTCTTATCGGACCCCTGCTGCTTCCTCTAAGCAGGGGGCATCTCTCTCCTTTTCCTCACTGAGCAATATTCCCTCTCTCCCTTAAATGCCTCCATACCCTGCTACAAACCTTCCTTATCCCCTGTTCTTCATATCCTCCCCATATTTTCCCAATAAATATTACAATCTATATCTATATATCTATATCTATCTATGTATCATCTATATACTAGATGAGTAAGGGGGAAAACCGTATTTTATATAATGTCAGTGGAAAGCAGGTAAATTAATCATTTAAAAATCTATTTAAGTAGTCTTTATATACTAGGCACTATGACTCATAGGCTAATAGATTTAAAGTGAAAAGGAATCTTAGAGATGGAGTGTGATCCCTTTGTTTTACAGATGAAAAAAAATGAAGTCTGAGAAAGAGAGTAGCCCAAGATCACCCACTGTCTGAGGCATGATTTCAATTCAGATCTTCTTCAATCCAAGGCCAGCACTCTATACCCTATGACATAAAAATTTAATAATTTCTGTCCTCAAGGATTTTGCAGTCTATCAAGGAAGAAAGCATGTAAATAAATAAATATATGCAACTAATTTACAATAAAAATACTGAATATATTTGTTGGAGGAAGGTTACTCATAGCTGGAGGAATCAGAAAAGGCTTCTTCTAAATATGAATGAATTGGTATTTTTATATGTTTATACACTAGTTTTATGTTATATATATATTTTATATTTTATACACATACATACATGTATATACATATTATGTACACACATACACACACACACACACACACACACACACATATATATATATATGTTTCCATTAAAGGAGTTGCATGTGTTATTACTTTGTCTTCTACTCCATCCACCATTACAGGTCAGAAATCCTTAATGCTATAAGTGAACTGTTGTTGCTTAAATTGATTACAATGTGGTAAAGCTTTGTTGATAAACCTCTTCCACCTTGGCTAAGCCGATACTCCAATATGGACACATAGGCTGTCAGTCAGGCTCATGCCTGAAGCTTTTCTTGCTTTTTAGGAACTTCTTGAACTTCTACTCCCTTGGCATGGCTTTGAGGAACCCAAGATCAGATACCTGTTATGATAAGGCATCAGAACAGGAGGACTGTACTAGAAGAAATATGATGTGTGAAATATCTATCAATATTTATATACATGTGCCTCCCTCAAAACATTGTTACCCAAGAAGGATGCATAATTAATCTGATCTTGTTTTATTTACTCTACCACTGACAGAACCTTCTGTATTCATTTTGTCTTACTCTTCTCACACAGTTATTATGCTCATGGATCGAAGGGACATTAGAAGTCATCTAATCCAATCTACCTATATTTGTGATATTCAACATCACAATACTAAGACAACAAGGAGAAGTTGAATCTGGACCCTTACTTTAAAAATGTATTCTCTCATCTTCTCATTTATAAAAACTATGTCCACATATTCCTAAATGATAGTAAGTCCCATTTTAAATAACTGCAGATCATATAAAATACCTGGGAGTCTAAATTTCTAAAACAAATCCAAGGATTATATAAACAAAATTGTAAAATACTTTCCACAAAAATAAAGACAGATCTAAACAACTTGAAAATATTATTTGATCATGGATCAGCCAAGACAATATTATAAACATGACAATTCTACCTGTTAATTTATTTTTTCAGTTGGTTGCTTGATGGCTGTCCTTCATACTCAGAGGGGTCCAAAACATCACTATGTTGGAGTCAATGTACAGTGCATCTGACTGTGACTACTCAGACCAATATGAGCTTAGAAGGCTTTATGACAATGCACACATGGCCCAGATAAACATTTGGGATAGTGGGTGTCTTTACATTTGAACATCTCAACTTTCCTTTGAGCTATCACAATTTTACTTTACTTATAGGTCACAGACCTTTCTTTGCCACACTGGATGGTCCTATTCCAGTGTGTCCCACTTTTAGAGTATCCTTGATAGCTTGTTCTGACCTCTGTGTGAGCACTTGCTTCATTTGAGTTCTCAGAAAAATAATCGTTTAGGCAAATGTGCATTTGGCATTCAAACAATATGGCCAGCCAATCAAAGTTGTATTTTTTTTCTATAACAGAGTTTGAATGCTTGGCACTTTAAGAATACTTGGCAGTGTGTTGTACCTCATCTTGCCAGTAGATCTTCAGAATCTTCCTGAGACACCTCATTGAAAGTGTTAGACAACTTCACAAAAAACATCATGGGAGTAAACACACAGTCTTTTCATTAGTGATGGAGTAAGCACTATTATCTTGTTTTATTTTTCATCTCTATTTTATGGGCAATATGCCATATATCTCATTTGCCTTCAAATGTATGATCAATATCAAACTGTTTAGGTCAAGTAGAGCAGAAGGGTAGGACAGGGGGGAAAGAATTTGAACTAATTTTTTTCTAAAAATTAATGTCATGAAGAATTTATATGTAATTGGGAAGTATTTAACAAAATTGATTTTTTAAATATTTTAAATACATTTAAAAGCTTAAGAAGCAATTTTGGGTGGCAGCTGGGTGGCTCAGTGGATTGAGAGTCAGGCCTAGAGATGGGAGGTCCTGAGTTCAAATTTGGCCTCAGACACTTCCAAGATGTGTGACCCTGGGCAAGTCACTTAAACCCCACTGCCTAGACCTTACTACTCTTCTGCCTTGGAGCCAATGCACAGTATTGACTCTAAGATGAAAAGTAAGGATTTAAAAAAAAGCAATGTTTTATTTTTAAAAAAGAAAATATATCAATGAAGACTACATTGATGAGCAATGTAGCTAAAATAAGAGATAATGTATGGATAGACAGAACATTGTGTCTGACTTTCTAAAACCTGGGGAAATAAGTTGTGTAGATTCATGAAGGATTTATGATAAGGCACAAATAAGTCACAAGGATGGATTGTGAGATTTGTACAAATAGAGAAAATAAGCATTTAAATATGTTCACAGATGTACTGGGGAAGTGTCTTAGAGAAATGGTATTATTTGTCAGCTTACAAAGCTGTAAAATGGAGATACTATCTTCCTTACATAGCTAATACTAATCACCATGGCCATTAGCCATCATTTAATAATGATGGTAACCTTCCCCAACTTATAATAAATACATTAGGAGCTAAACAAAATGACTCTGAGGACCAAATTGTGTTTCCTTAACTAGCAAGCTCAACTAACAAAAATCAGATATTAATGATTATGATTGAAAGTACAAGTAGAATGGCACATTCTGATGATGATGATGATGATGATGATGATTATTTGCTTATCTACAAAGGAAATTTGTTTGCCATGTAATTTGAGACAGGGTGTTTGAAATGGGTATGTGGCACATAAGTAGACTTTTCCTGTATGAATAAATTGGCTTTGAGAAATAAATGTACAAATAAACATATTACATCACTTACCTTGGAATCCCTAGTCTCTCCCTCAGATGGTTCCCACATGGTTGAGATTTTAGTTTCATGCTTTTTCAAGTTTCATTCAATCACACCATGCAACTGACCCATGTAAAAGAAGAATTTGATACATACATATCTATTCATCATAGGTCACCAAGGAGCATTTAGACAAAATAAGAAAATTGAGATATTTATTAGTGAATATAAGTATGAATAGATAGTACCAAATAACTGTGGTAAGCAATCAAGAATCAAATATTCTACATATTTGAATAATTGCTTAAATTCTCTATATTGTTTAAGACACAAAAGTTCATCTTTTTAAAAATTACCTTTTCTACCATGAAACAAATTTCTTAGAAAAAATCTTATTCACCTAACTTTATTTTCAATCATTTATATTACAAAGAAAAAGATAACCATTTGAATATAATTGGGTAATCTTTTACAGTTAATTATTTAGTATTTAAAATAACCAAAGAAATACTAAAGTTCTTTATATTAAAAATTATAGGAAGACTTAGTATTATTTATTTTAAGCTGTGATTTGAAGTCTTTTGGGGAATTGTGAATAGGAATGGCATTCTATCCACTGCAATAAGTCCTTTTTAAAAAGGAAATATTTCTTTTTTCTTGAATCACAGCACTAAATACTATAAACTGGTTTAAGTGATGTCTGTCACAATAATTTTATTATGAATATTATTGATAATGATGATAATTTTTTTGTTGCTACATTATTTTTCAGTTGAGTCTTGGTTATGACCCAATTTAAGGGTTTCTTGGTAAAGATGCTGGATTGCTTTGCCATTTACTTTTCCAGCTCATTTTACATATGAGGAAACTTAGGAAAACAAGGTTAAGTGATTTACTGTGTGTCACACAGATAATAAGTGTCTGAAGCCAGATTTGAACTCAGGAAGATGTCTTCTTGACTCCAGATCTGTCACTCTATCCACTGCACCACCTAGTTATGGAAAATAATAATGGCTAATATTTACATAGCACTTTCAAGTCTACAAAGTACTTCATCTATGTAATCTCAATCCATCCTTCCAACAACCTTATGAGGTATATGTTATTACTCTCATTTAGAGATTAGAAAAGTGAGGCTGAGAAAAACAAAATCTGTCCATTTTCACTAGTAAGTATTTGAGAAAGAATTTGAACTCAGGTCTTTCTAGTTTCAAATCCAGCACTCTAAACAGTATGCTTCCTGTGAATGATTTGATAATGGGGTCAATTATGATGGTTTCTGGGTTATAATAATATAGATTAATATGGAAATTGAAGTATAAATGAAAACAGATTATTTTTTCTCTTTGACTTCTTATACATTTGGGCTTGTTTCATAAAGGCTATGTGTCATTGCTAATGATAATCTGAATTGTTTCTACAGCATGTAGTTCAAAAAGAAAAGACAGCAGAGGCCTTTTGTAAGCATTCCAACTTAATTAGGTATCATATTACCAATTCCTCTACCTCTTCACCAAACTTTCCAGGCTTCCTTCCTTCCATGTTGCTTATGGAAAATATGATTCTGTCAGGCCAGTCCTGAAAGAGTCCCTGATAGTTTCTTACTATTCTCCCTTTTAAAGATAACCATGGGAGTAGAGAAGGGAAGAACAAGCATTTATAGCAAGAGATAAAAACTGGGTTTGGGAGGCGAGGCAGAGGAATGACATTTTACTTCTCTTCCCAGGACCTGATACTACTCCTTTTTCCCACAACAGGATAAAAACAAAACAAAACACACAAATTGGAAATGCTGTCAGTGCCTATGCCATTTTTGCCCTAATCTTCATAAAACTCCTTTCTAGATAGTGTCATTTTCCAGTTCTGCAATGGTCTGATTAGAAAGTGTTACCAACATATCTCCACTGTATGAAGGAATAAAAATAGGTAATGCCTTCTACTTGGGAATATTACAGAGCCAAAGGAAAAAGACTCGAGGTTAATGCTTTGTAAGGCAAGATGAATATTTTTACAATCCACATGTATCTGCCAACTAAATAAGCAATGCTTGTTTTAATGAGAATGGAGTCAAAGTTTGGTAAGTGGTATTGGAATGAGTACCATTCAAACATGAACATCATCTAATGAGTAAGGGAGGAATGAAGTAAAAGGAAGCCTTCTTATTTCAGGGCTTTGCTTTGAAAACCATGTATGTCTCTATTCAAAATTTTCCCTAGCTCTACATATTCTACATAAACTAGGTCTAGGACAATTTACAGTATGATCCTGCATTCTTCATATACTTTTCCAGAAGTGATTTTCTAGCTCCAATAAATTTAGAGACAATTATCAAATGAGAAAATGTAAAAAGAGCTTGGCATATAAGTGCTATATAAATGCTTATTCTCTTACAAATTTAAAGCAAAATTATCTCGATTAATTTGATTAATTCAGGGCTATAGTGACATAAAGTAAAAATAAGTTATATGAGAAGAGAATAGATCAAATTCATATATTGTTTTTATGTACAATAGTATCCTCTCCAGAGTATAACTTCACACCTAGAACTCACAAAATGGATCTTGAGAAAGACTATTACCCTCTAGGACAAGAAATTATATGTGTTTGCACTTCCAAAACTATATTGCTCATGACTACCCACTGGTGTCCCCACCTCTAAGAGTCACCCTATAGATATCATTAGCTCAAAGCAAAGGCATTTGCTGAGATGGCATGGTATGGACAATAACTCTAAAATATTCCTCTCCAGAACTAAGCCACATTCTCCCATAGCTATATAGAATGTCACTGAGAAGAGTGGGCACACACACATATAGACACACACACACACACACAGAGAGAGAGAGAGAGAGAGAGAGAGAGAGAGAGAGAGAGAGAGAGAGAGAGAGAGAGAGAGAGAGAGAGAGAGAGAGAGAGATTATATTCTACTAGGTACTCACCTAGGGAATATATATGGCCAAATCAATTCATACCTCCAGGACTGCAGGGTCCCAATGCCCTTTTCCTTTTAAGTGTTCCTATGTTGGTCCTCCTCAGCACAGTATATCTTTTGGAATCTCTGGATATTTTTTCTGAAGGTTAACTCCTAAAGGTCGAGGATGACTTTATATTGGACTTGAAAAGCTCATATTATTCACAACTATCTCCTGCCTCATCTCCTTGGGCTACTCCCTACTGGGTGTCACATCTCAATGAAATCAACCAAATCATAGAAAATGTATAAAGTGTAGCACAGTGTCTGCCACATAGTAGATGCCACAGAAATTCTTATTCCCTTACCTTCACCATCTCCTTATGACTGATTAGTTTTACTGTGAGACACAATGGCCAAATAGTAAGAAAGAAGAAAGCCTTTTCCTCCTCAAAGGCAAGAAACTATTCCTTCCCAAGGGCTATATTCTTTTTCTAAATGACACTCTTTTCTATGATGACCTGGTTCACCACAACCCCTCCCAAGGTTTAGACGTCTCCTGTCTCATCTTCTTTTTTAGAGAATGTCTTGCTTTTTTTTTAATAGAATTTTATTTTTCAATTAACAATTTTTAACCATACTTTTCCTGACACTTTGAAATCCATATTCTTTCCCTCTCTCACATTCCCTCCCTGAAATGGTTACTATATCAGTGCTTCCATGTAATACATATTTCTATATTTCCCTGTTTTGACTGAAGATACAAATCACATATGAAATAAAAAACTCATGAAGGAAATAAAATAAATAAAATAAAGGATGGCATGTTTTGATCTGTAATAAGACTCCAACAGTTTCTTCTTTGGCTGTAGATAACTTTTTTTTTTTTTCATGAGTCCCTTGGGGTTATCTTGGAACTATGTTTTTATATAAAGATATTTTATTTTCCCAATTACACATAATAACAATTTTCAGCATATGTTTTACATAGTTATAAAATCCAAATTGTTTATCTCTCTGCCTTCCTTCCCCCTTACTGGAGATGGTAAGCAATTTGACCATTATTATACATGTGTTAGCATGTAAAACATACTTTGAAACCTTTTGTTGGTGATAATTGTTTAGTTCTTCACAACTGATCATAATATAATATTTCTGTTATTGTACTGTTCTCCTGGTTCTACTCACTTCACTTTGCATCAGTCCATATAAGTCTTTTGATTCTGAACTCTTCCTGTTCATAATTTCTAGTGGTGCAGTAGTTTTCCATATAACAACACACCACAGCTTTGTCGTTCATTCTCCACTCCATATACATTCCCTCAGTTTCCAGTTCTTTACCATGACAAAAAGGTAAGTTTCTATAGCTGACTGAGTGTGGGTGTTAGTTTCACTCTGAACTAATTCCACTGGGAGTAAAATTCAAATGTTAGCCACCACACATCTCATCTCCTCCACTTTATTGATTCTTAAACACCTTTTTATGTGAGATATTTTATCTTTTTCTTTCTTTTTCTCTTCTCCTTGTCTTTTCCTCTAGTTTCTCCCTTGATTTTTTTTAAATCAACCCATCCTATTAAATTTTCTCCCTTCTTTCTTTATGTATACTCCTTTTTACTGTCCTAATAGTGATGATATTTTTAAGTTATCTGAAGTATTTCCGTAGCTTGAATATGTTAAGTGTCTTATGAGATTCAAGTATCATATATAGCTTAAGTTTCTTAATTATCACCTTTCAAGATATGAATGTACTCAATTCGATTTTGCTGATACCCTTAAGTTTTCACTTTTCTGTTTACCATTTTAATCTTAACTAGAGTACCAAATTTGGCCACCAAATTTTCTTTTCAGCTCTGTTTTTGTCAAGCAGACCTGGAAGTCCTCTGTTTCATCAAATACCACTTTTTTTTCCCATAAAAAGTTATGGCAGGTTTCATTGGGTATGTGATTCTTAATTACAGGCCTAGATTCTTTGCCTTTTGAAATATCATATTCCATATCTTCGAGTCCTTTAATGTAGAGTCTTCTAGATCTTACGTAATCTTAACTGTGACTCCATGATATTAGAAAATTTTCCTTCTGGATATTTGTAGTATTTTTTCCCAAGTCTGGGAATTTAAAAAAATTTTCTCTACTACTCCTGGGTTGTTTTATATTAGGGTGTCTTTCAGGAGGTCATCACTGAATTCTTTTAATTTCTATTTTTCCCACATGCTCAAGTAGATCAGAGCAGTTTTCACAAACAATTTCTTATAATATGGTGCCCAGGATCTGTTTTATAATGAATATCAAGAATTCTGATGAATCTTAAATTATTTCTTTTGGATTTATTTTCAAGTAAGATATTTCAGATTTTCATCTATTTTTTTATTTTAAAATTTTTATCTTATTTTTCTTGATGTCTTACAGAGTCATTAATGTCTATTTGCTCAATTCTAATTTTTAGAAAATTATTTTCTTCCTTAAGCTTTTGTGTTTTTCCTTTTCCATTTGGTCTATTATAGTCTTTAGGAAATTGTTTTCTTCAGTGGTTTCTTTTTTTTTTTTTGCCTCTGTTTCCATTTGGGCCATCATAGTGTCTATGTTGTTGTATCTTTCTTATTTTCTTTTCTTATTTGTTTTTTACTTCTTTTCAAATTCTTCCAAAAGGTCTTTTGGGGCTTCACATCCATCCTTTATCACTTTCCTTTGAGGATCCACATGTTTCCTTTGTACCATTGTTGTCCTCCTCTAAGATAGTATTTTGAATTTCCTTGACATTAAACTAAACTATCTAAGTTTAGGGTTTTCTTTGTCTTTTGCTTATTTTTCTAGTTATTATTTTTTCACTTCATTGCCTTGTCTATCTGCTGAGGTTCTGCTCTGCTCCTGGGGTGGAGGGAGTGGTGTTCCAAGTTTGCAGTATAGCCAGAATAGAAAAGAAGGAAGAAAAAGGCTAAATAACTTTTAATTAATCATAGATAGTTGTTTTTATGGCCCTAATCTTCTTCCTGAATCAAAGACCCTTTAATACCAACATATTTTTTTTGATGATGTTATCTACTTTGAGTACAAGAACAAATAGAATCTTCATAGATGTGAATTTGAAGACAGCCTAAAGAACTTTAGAAGTACAGATGGTGATCAGTGGGAGCCTGCCACACATTACACATGAGGAATTCCTAAATGAAAAAGTAGTAAGTGATGTCATCAAAGAAATGTACAACCATAAACAAAAGTAGGCTAAATTACACAGTAAAACAAAAGACAAATGAAATTCATCCTATATATTCCATGGTATTCATGTAAAGTCAATAGATTGAGAGGATAGTGCTTAAAACATTTGAGTGGACCCTATGCAGGCATGGAAGGGGATGACCTGCTTCCCTGGATGTTGTCTTCAGATTGATGAGAACATAAAGTCACAGGTATTTAGAATATTAAAATGTAGAATACTGATAAGAACTGAAGAATCATATGCCAAATATAATATACCACAATAGATATAGAACAACATAGAATTGTATGCATAAAGACATTAAGACCTTATAAAAAGAGGTTTGTTCTTGATCCTTGCTGGATTTTAGTATAATTTATTTAAAATGATGTTGCAGTTTCAAGTTGCAGGTGCGATGTTTCTGTCATATAAGAATGCAATACAAATTTCACTTTATAATTACAGTATTTTACTGTGTGGAATACTACTGTAAAATAATTTTCTGTAAATCTTCCTATTCAAAAATATAAGCTATGAAAAATAGAGAAGAAATTTTTCTATATTGCAATTGAATACTGAATTTAAAAAGCAGTGTCAATTATAGACTAGTTACAAAGATCTCAAATTTAAATATCATTTCTTTACTTTTATCATTTTGCCTTCTTGAAATTTAACTAACCACTATATAATTATAATTTACTTCATTCAGTAACTCACCTAAATATTAATTCTAATCAAATTAATTGTTCTAATATTAACTGAAAAGTATATTTTATACAGCAGTAGGGGTAAAGAATTAAACAGAATAAATGAGCAAGAAAAACGATGCTTACAAAAGTAAAAATGAACAAATAAACAAACAAACAGAAGCCTTAAAAAGTACTGTAAAATTCATTCTTGTGACCTTTTGGGAGGATAATTACTCTTTGCTTTACTCACTAGAAAGCAATCAGGATAAATAAATCAATAAATTCAGCAGAATTGCATTCTATTCTTTAGGATATAAATAGTATAAAAAGAACTCTCCCTGTTTTCTTTTGAAACTTCTTTGTTTTCTCTTTCATCTCATATGTAACATGTCTTTTTTTCGAATATGAATATGAATTGCTTTGAGCTTAAAGCAGATCTTCAGCTCAGAGGATTTATTAAGTACCTTTGTCAAAGGATCTACTATGAGTAGATTCAAAAATTCTTCCTCCTCCTTCTCCATCTCTCCTCCTCCTCCTCTATCTCCTTGTCCTCCTCCTCCTCTTCTTCTCCTTCTTCATTTTCTTCTTCCTCTTTCTCCTCTTCATCCTCCTCCTTTTTCTCCTCCTCCTTTTCCCTTTGTCTAAAAATGGCTTATACATCTGTTTGCTCAGTGACACTACAGATTATTTCAATCAGTCAGACTGGTAGCTAGGGCAGGGCAGACCTGGTGGCATTGTGGTTTTAGCTCCAAAATCTCAAACTATTTTCCAAACATTTGGGGGCCAGCAAAATACAAAGCTTGTTTTACCAAGTACTTTTCCCCTTTAATTTTTTAATCTGTGCACATTGTGAGGGAATTTTAATCCATCTGTTTCTGATTCATTGGCACTTAAATCATCAAATTGTTGTTTTGTAAGAGCTATTTGATGTCCAAGAAGCTTTGTGAGTCTTTTTATGAGTATTTGAAAGCCCTTCTTTTCCCTTCTTAGAATCACTGGGAACTTATGATTTCCAAGAGAAAATGGAACTCAGAACTAAGAAAGCACCAATTTAACCCTACGCAGAGACTTGGCTATCCTTAAAACAAAGAGTTCTGAAATATCTTATTTAGTCCAAATGAAATGTCTCATAGTGGTGTGGAAGTGTTCTATAATGAATCCAGTAGCTTCCTTATCCCAAAAGACCTAGGAAGCTTAAATCCTTGAATTATCCTATCAGAGTAAGACCCACAGGAAACGTCCAAAGATCCTCTCCTATCCCTCCCAATGGAAAACTTGAATATCAATTAGTTGTCAATTTTCCAGAAGTTTTTTTCTTTCCTGTGGTAGTATGAAGGAGCACTAGTCTCCAGGATTAGGCTATTTTCTGTCTTTGCAAATGCCTGGTCCTACCAGAGAAGGACCCTATTAAAACCCACCAAACTTTAATAATGGAGTTTCTCCATTCCCTCCAGGGCCCCAGTGGGTTTCTCTTAATTCCACTACTTTTCTCCACTATCTTCCTTGACTACCCTACATATATTAAATATGTCACCTTAATAAAGTTGGCTTGCTTTACTGTCTTGTTGTAAACTTCATATTTTCTTGTTCAAGAATGTGGATATTCTATACATTAAGAAATTCTGTTTCAATTTCTAACGTGTTGGAAAGGCTTGACATACAGTCTCAACAGTTGACTATTTCTGCTCTATTTCATCCATAATTACTCATATGCATCATCTTTCTAGAATTCAACAATTTCCCCTCACTATCCCTTTTCCCATTCCCATTTCTAAAATGATTTGCTACACAATTGCTCGGAGACCTTTTTTTAAATCTTTCCTTCTGTCTTAGAATCAATACTAAGTGTTGGTTTCAAAGCACAATAGAGGTAAGGGCTAGGATAAATTACTTTTCCAGGGTCACCTGGGTAGGGATCTTTGCTTTCTATGGCTTAATGGTACTACCCCCATGTATAACTTGAATTCCATATATTATGAAATATTTTCTTTGTATCTTTTCAAACCCCCATCCTAGATATTCCCTTTTCTATCTATCATACAACTTCTTTGTTATAGATTGGAGATAGACAAAGCTATTATCTTTACAAATTAATCTCAAAATTATTTTTGCTAGGTTAAAGATCATCTTTCTGACCTATTAATGAGCCATCCCTGTCATTTTTGCCACCATTAGATTATCTGAAATATTGCAAGATATTCAGAAGATATGTAAGTGAAGAACTTCCACTAAGTCCTATACTGATGACCCATTGTCTTATGGGAGGGGAACTTAAGTTTCTTGAAAAGTATGCTAATAAAATATAGGGAGTATGACCTTAGCCACAGACATTCTGTTTTGGAGAATGAGATTAGTGACTTAAGTAGAGGCTCAATATGAGTTGGATGGTGTCAAATTGTAAACAAATACACAAACATATATATAAACATTCACACACAAAATGGCCTTCACATTGCCCCTTTAATATTCCACAGGGATAATGTAATAGTAGTGGAAAAAAAGACAGAGAGACCAGAAAGATGAGGTAGATATCTGAATATCAATGCCAATAGGAGATAACAAATATAAAGTGATTTCCACAACTGGAAGTGCTATATCCTTCCTATTATTATTATTACTTTTATTAAATATGCTATTAAAATTTCTTGTGAACCATCCTAGTCAGTTGTTAGTGTTCTCTACTTTCACATATTTCCCTGAGTTAACTGATCTACTTCAGCAATACACAAGCTTCTTGTTGGCAAGGACTACTTCATTTATATCCCCAGAACCTCTCATAATACCTTGAAATAGATCCAAGGTTTTATTGCTAATGAAATTTTATAAAAGGCAGTTTTCAAATAATTCCCTTATAAAAGAAATAAATGGCAATTCATTAACTTGAGAGAAACTCTCTTATTATAAACATAGGGGTTTGGAATCTTTCCTACATTTTTCAGATATTAACATATCTTACAATCTTCACAATAATTAAGCTTCAGCCCTACATCTTATTCATTTCCTAAGTGATAATTATCTTTGGGAGGTGAGTGGGTGGAGAAACTGACTGCCTGAGAATGACTAGGAGATTCACTAAATTCTTTGTGAGAGGTCTAAGTTATCTTCTGAACTACTTACTGACACAGAATTGCTTCTTTGCTGTGAGTACACTAAAGAATAGTAAAGAACAATGGGTACATTGGTTTTTGTGACCAATGCTAAGACTTCATTCAGTAAAAGTATTAATTTCTGTGGTGATGTGGTTGTACATAGTGTCTCCTTTAAAAAGTAGATACCAGGGGGCAGCTGGGTAGCTCAGTGGATTGAGAGCCAAGCCTAGAGATGGGAGGTCCTAGGTTCAAATCCGGCCTCAGACACTTCCTGGCTGTGTGACCCTGGGCAAGTCACTTGACCCCCATTGCCTAGCCCTTACCACTCTTCTGCCTTGGAGCCAATACACAGTATTGACTCCAAGACGGAAGGTAAGGGTTTAAACAAACAAACAAAAAAAGTAGATACCAACAGCCTTTCCATTCGAGTGAAACTGTTCTCTCCACAGTTATTTAACCAAACCTGTCTTTTTCTTAGGTTTTTTCTTCTTGCCTTTATTAGTTGAATATGTGACCATTGGCCAGACCATCCCTTTGAATCCTCTCACTTATTGGTGTTTTTATGACTTTACTCTTTCCATGTTTTCCTCCTATACATTTGACTGTTCCTTCTATGTATCCTTTCCTGGTTCAGCATCTATACCATGTCCCTTAATGTAACTTCCTAAAATTTTATCTAACATCCTCATATCTTGTCCTATATTCTCTCTCATTGTAATCTTATCAGCTTTCAAGACTTTAACTATAATTTTTATGTTAATGACTCAGAGATCTTAGTATCCAGCCTCAATCTCTACCCCAAATTCACTGCCATCTCAGTAATTACTTTCTAGGTATTTCAAGTCTGGTGTACTGGAGAGAGCTAAAATTTATGGTGTCCAAAATTGAACTCATCATCTTTCCCACAAAACTGTCCCTATTTTCAAATTCTTCTATTTCTGCCAAAGACCTTACCATCCTGCCAGTCTCCTTGGTTTATAGCATTGGCATTGTTTTTGACTTTTCATTCTCCCTCATTTAATCATATCTAATAAGTTGAAAAAGCTTTCAATTTAGAGCTCTGTAACATTTCTCCTATCTTAACACTCCTCTCTATTTAGAATTACTATTTTCAGTCCCTTATCACCTACTAGCTTCAATTATTAAAAAAAGTTTCTATTTTTTTGTCTTTCTACCTCAAGTCGCTCACTACTCTAATCAATCCTTAACATTACCATCAAGGTATTTTCCTTAAAAAATATCTGTGGGGAAGCTATGTGGTTCTCTGGCTTGAGAGTCAGACCTAGAGACAGAAGACCCTGAGTTAGTATGGGGCCTCACATATTTCCTAACTGTGTGACTCTGGGCAAGTCACTTAAACCCCACTGCTTAGCCCTTACTACTCTTCTGTCTTAGAACCAAATCATTTTAAGACAGAAAGTAAGGGTTTGTAAAAAAATTAAATAATATACTTGGCAAAGCTACTCACCTGTTCAAACAATTACACTGATTTCCTGTTGCATCTTGCATAAAATTTAAACTTTTCTGTTTATCTTTTAAAGTCTTTCAAAATCTTCCCACGGATGCACTGTTCCAGCCTCAGTGCATATTACTCTCTTCCCCAATACTTTGTGATCCAGCCAAACTAGCCAGTGGAAGTGAGAAGTGGAAGATTGTTCTTTTTTTTTTTCTCTCCTCAGACACAACCCTTTTTGTTCTGACTCTATGCCTTTGTATTCATTCTATTTTCCTGCAATATTCTTTCCATCTCACATCACCTTGAGAGAACATCTCACCAGAATGAAGCCTATACTTATCTTCAAGCTACAAGCACAATCACCCTCAAACTTTTTTACATATACTACTTCATTTTAATTTTATATTTATTCTGATTATATTTATATATGTATTTTTTTCTCTTCCCTATTAAAATACAATTAGGGATTATTTAATTTTTTTGAATTGGCAAATTGTAGATGCTTAATAAATGCTTATTAATGGATAGAACTCTCTTTATATCCCTAATGGCTTGCACAGTGCCTGATACAGGGTAGATACTCAATAATGCTTATTAGGATATAGAGCCCAGATGAAAGAATAACATAGAGCATTTCCACAAAGATCTAGATTGAGTTCTGACTAGGAAAGTCTAGAAAAACAATTGCAGTCAAGCATACTTCCAACCCAGTTTAGCATAGGGTGACAGACAGTGAAGTCAGTGGACACCAGGACCTGGGTCTAGCCAACATTATGCCATGTGGATAATTCCATTAGGTGGAATGGAAAGAGGTCTAAGGCTATATTCCATGGCAAAACACAATCCCAAATCCATATAGAAAGAAACTCGTGCCTTGGTTCTACTCTATGTAATTGAAAAAGAAGCAATTTCAGAAGCAAGTAGTAGCTTGCTTTGTTGCTATGGGCCCAGAAGCAGAGTGAGGTCTAACTTCTATTCCAATAAGAAGCCTGTTGTGGAACTACCATGGTAAGAACTCTGGGTAAGTGTAATCTTGCATTTTTGCCACTCTGAACCTACAGCACTTTAAAGTTTAATGATAGTGACCGAGTCTTTAGTGGCTTGCTGGAACTCCAACCAGGGGAAAGCCCATAGATATATTGCTTAGATCCAAGCCCAGGTCAGAAACTTATACATTTCAGTCAAGTTAGACCGTGATGTAAATCAGACAATTTGGGGCAAGTGAAAACTTGTTCATCCCCATTTTGGGATATCCATAGGATCTTAGAATTAGAGAATACTTGATACCCCCAAAGAAACACTAAAAGAAGACAATGAAGCCCAGATATTGTGACTAGAAGTTTTTAAGCATGGATAATCATGAAATTCAGGATAATGGGATATCCAGTTCTTCTAACAAACTCTTCATTTCCCTTCAGTCGCTCTGCTTGGTTTCAAATCCAAGAGCATCCTACTTCCCCCAGGATAAGCTAGTCACCAGAAATTTCATCATCAGCTTTGATAGGGGATACTTCCTCCATATCCTCAGTTGTCTCTTTCCTCTGATTTGAGAGTTTGAAGACTGAATAAAAAGCTCCTCCCCAAACCACCTTTACAGAGGACTCAGAGAGCTTTCCAGTACATCTTGGTACATCTAATAGAGAAATGATGGACTCAAAAGAACAAATTATTATGTATTTTTCTTGGAAATGGCCAAAATTGAAATGTTTTGTTTGTCTGCATTTGTTTTAACAGGAGTTTTATTTTTTTATTGTTTTCTTTGTGGTGAGAGGTATGACTATCAGGGAGAGGGAAAGTGGATTTTTACTTTAAAATTGGATTTGAAAAAATGATAAAGAACAAGTACTTCAGAGAAATATAAAACAAAATGCTAAGTTCTTATGGGGGGAGTTTTTTTTGGGTTACTGTGGGTATCATGGAAACCTTCATAGAAGCACTGTTAAGATTTGACTTGAGATTCAAAAAACAGATACAAATTAAACGATTTATGGTCAGTTGTGAGGCAAGAGGACTTTGGAAGGATTTCCTGACTTTCAATTCTAGGAAAGTTTTATTTATAGATTGGAAACTTTGTCAGATTTACAGGACAATTTTCACAACACATTTAAACTTTTTCTAGGATATAGATTCCTTATATAAAATGGGATATATTATTTCTTTGTAATTATCAATCAGCCAACAAACATTTCTTAGACATCTACTATGTAGCAGCTTTGTGATAAAGGCTATAAGCTAAGTATTTCAAGGGTTATCATATGAGAGAAGACCAAGATTTTTCTGCTTAGTGATGAGATCTAAAACTAAAAATGACAAACATCTAATGGCAAGTTTGATTGATAATTAAAATTTCCAAATGAACTAGGGAGAGACAGTAAGGGGAAATCTTCAAATGAAGGAAAAAACATCAATATATTCATTAATAAATTAACAACAAATAACTAGAAAGGAAATAAATTTATTTTATTATGGAAGTCAATTGTTTTTAATTTGCAAAAATAGGAAAAGAAGGGATCCCACCACATTCTATGAATGATAGAACTAAGACCTTGATACCGTAACAACACAGTAGAAGGAAAAACAAGATTCTGATATCCCTAATGAATACTGACAAATTAAATTTAAATAAAAATTAACAAAGTCAATAATAGCATTTATAGGATAAAACAGATTGTATACTATTTAGATTGTTTTATGCCATGAATACAGAGTTCGTCCAAAATTAGAAAAACTACACATAGAATAGATCATATAAATATCCAAAATAACAAAACATCACAAGATATTTAGTAATGACCATACTACCCTACAATGAAATATGTTGTAGTTTGTTTTAGCTGTGATGTAAAAATACATCCAAATGAGAAAAAAGTATTTTTTAAATATATAAACCAGATTTCTGGGACAAGTCCCATAACAAAATTAAACTATAGTTTTCTCTTTTGTACATGAACTTTGCATGTAATCAATAAAGAAATAAAATAAAGTTTTCAGTAGTCCTATAAACTCAACGAATCAAAACCTATTTACAAATCAAAGTATTTTTCCAAACAAGATCTCCAGAACATTTTGTATCTAACCTTACACATGTTGTCATGCTAGTTAAATTTATGTTTATATTTTCCTCTTCATAGCAAAGTTTTAGATTGCAGGTTACTTGCTAAATCTGCAAAACTCTGAACCCTTATTAGAAGTTTTTGCTTAAAACACAGAAAGCATTTATTTAGCTAAAAACCTGCTTAGCTAAAATATAGAGGTCTTCATTCATAATCTCAAAATGTATTTTAAATTCCAAGACTCTTATGGGATCTAAAAAATAGATATATAGTCTGACTGAAGCAAAATTAAGAGGAAAAAATTTCCAAATACCATCATAAGTATTCTTTTAAGAAATAATTCAAGATCTTTAGTAATTAATAATAAGTCAACCAAGCTTTTGAAATGGCCCAAATTAGCACAAGACAGTAGCTGATATAATGAAAAAAAAAAAACACATTCAATTCTTTTCCCACCTTTCTCACTAGTAATAAATGTACAATCTTGGACATATCACCTAAGCTCTCTGAGCCTCAATTCCTATCCCTCTTAGAAGGATTTGGATTAGACTGTTAATTTCCTTTCTAGCTCTAATAATCAATGAAT
This sequence comes from Monodelphis domestica, assembly GCF_027887165.1. Taxonomy (NCBI): domain Eukaryota; kingdom Metazoa; phylum Chordata; class Mammalia; order Didelphimorphia; family Didelphidae; genus Monodelphis; species Monodelphis domestica. The sequence continues at coordinate 392,105,748 of NC_077228.1, forward strand.
CTAAATCATTCACACAATCCAAGAGTGGATATGAACAGTAATTGTAATATTTGGAGACAGAGTATGACTAGTGATTAAGTACTTTTCCTTTCCTATGTGAAACTGCATATTAAAATATATGAGTATGTATGCTTTTTTAAATTCATGTGAGCTATCTATTTGGTATTTAAAAGGGAAATGTATAATTCATTAGCATTAATCTTTCATTTAACTCTGTTACTAGGTAATTAGGTTGATAATTAATACTGTACTGTGAATGTTATATTGATCTTTCAGTATGCCAACTCAAGGGTTTTAGGGAAGGCCATGCCAAGCTGCCTTGTTCTCATTAATGCTCAAAATGTTTGTAGAAGTAGGCTTTTTAAAGAGATGAATTTTCCATTTATAATTGACATAGTGCAACTCTGGGACTAATGAGTGGGCATCACAAAGTCATAGAATTTGGCTCAATATAAGAAAGAATATTATAACAAACACAATGCATTGCCTCTCAAAGTAATGAGGTTCTCATCAGTGAGACTTTCATCTATCTCTAGAATAAACTTCTTTTACTAGAGGCTAATCACATTGGCGCATATGTGACACACACACATATATGTCATTAAAACAATAGAAGAAGAAATACAGATTTATCCCAAATAGATATTTAGTGCAAGTTGAAGGTTATGTGTATTTATGCAAAGTGCTGTATAGACATATAGAAGATAATCTGTGGCTTTAGTTTTGGTCCTGATCTGTAGAGTTGGTGACATGGTGTAGCAAGTAAAAACAATTATCTTGGAATAAGGAAAGTTCAAGTTTAATTCCTACCTCTGAAATTCCTAGATTTGTGAGCTGAAGCAAATCCCTTAACCTTTCTCAGCTTCAAAGTTCTCTACCTATAAGATGGGGAAGTCATAAAAAAATACTTGTACTTCACAGATTTGTTTATGAAAATTAATGAAATATTATATTTTAAATACCTTAAAACCTTAAAGGTCTATGAAAGTATTAGATATTATTATATACAAATGTAAAGATTTTAGTATGGGTGCTCCTTCCACCAAAGTGGAACAGAAACACGAGGAGAAATTCATCCAAGAGGCACAGGAAATACTCAAGAATAAAATTCTTAAGGGAAAGAATGTTAATAAGGAACAGAAACTGGATTTTTCTGAAGACAGTGATGTAGAATACACAGAAAAATCATCAACCACCTTAGATTTTAAGCCTTAGGAAGATAGCAGCAATACTGTACTAGAAGACAAATAAAAGTGTGACATAGTCTGATAAAAATACTGTAAGGAATCTGAAAGCCCAGAATGATCTCTAATAGATATAACTGAAAATCATTTATGTTGTCTTTAAGATCATGTAAAAATAATGAAATGAATCCTATAGCCAAGAGTGAGCTGAGGCTGGTGAGAGAAGCTAGAGACAATATGTTGAGAGGAAAAAAAAGGATCAAAGGAGGAATAAGACCTTGGCTTTTCTTTGTTTTTGTAGATGACACAAATTTGGGAAAGAGATAACAAAGAGAATAATAGAGTCAGTAAACAAATAGCTTTTGATGGGTTATATCATTGGATCGAATTTATCTGAAATTCATGGGTATTTGTGAAGTCTTCTTGTGGTTGTTCAGTTGTTTTTGGTCATATCCAACTTTTCATGACCCTGTTTTGGGTTTTCTTGACAAGGATATTGGAATGGTTTGCCCATTCAATCTCCAGCTTGTTTTACAGATGAGGAAACTGAGCCAAACAGAGCTAAGTGATTTGCTCATACTAGCTAGTAGCATAGCTAGTAAGTATCTAAGGCTAGATTTGAACTCAGGAAGATGATTCTACTTGATTTCAGGCCTAACATTCTTTCTTAAGGAAAATTAATATTGAATTGTGATATTTATGTGGCATCATCTTCCCTCATCCCTACCACGTCCAGGTGAAGCTGAAACTGGGCCCAAGTTGAGGATACTCCCAGCTTCCCATACTATTCCTAGGCTATAAAATTGAGTTGTTACTTTTTGACTTTTGATAAGATCCATAAAAGATTAAGGCAGAGCAGACCTTGGAGAACTACCTTTTTGAGGGTATGCTAGATCAGCTACAAGGCAAGAGAGCTGTCATGCTCCAGGATAAAACAAAGACTCACCTCCCCTGTGACTAAGTAATGATGAAGGAGTTGAGGTCTCTTAGTCAACCTCCTCTTTGGAAATATCCACCAATGGGGACTGTCAGGAGAGGTCCAAAGTTTAATTGTCAGGCCATTCAGAAAGAGAACACAATTACCTTTGTAAGCAAGAGGCAGGACTCACTGGTGCTTTTTCATGGAAACAGGTTAACAAAAAGGATCCATTTTTTATTAAAGGGAATTTCATGCTCCCATTAATAAATAATGTTATTCTTCAGAAAAATTACATTATATTCCTTACTGGCTAAAATCTGAATGCTACAATCTACTGTTACCTTTTACTTTGGTACAAAAATCAACTATGTAAATATAAAGTGTGAGATATGTGGATAGTGAGCAGTTCCAAAAATGATCTGGGAAGTTTAGTGATAAAGCAGCCAACCCCCCCCCAAAAAAAAACTAATGCAATCTTGTTCTGCATTGAGGCATTATTACCATTCTACATTTTATTGGGCTCATGATTTTTTCTCTACTGTAAGTGATATGTGTCTTTCATAATATGACCCATGTGGAAATATATACTGCATAATAAGACATGTACAACACATATCACCATCTTGGGGAGAGGGGACAGATTAGAATAGATTTCATGAAGGAGGTGGCATGTCAACTTGCTCTTAAAGGATGAGTAGAATATTGATGATCAATAATATAATAGATTATTCTAGGTAGAGAGCACAAATTGACGAATGGAAGAAGGATGTTTTTATCCAAGAAAAACGAATTTGTCTTTCATTGTATTTCCTTGAGGTCCTAGGTTTGGTTGTTTAAAGCCTTTTTGTCAACCTAAATATTTATACACATTTATACACAAATACCTCCATTTACTACTATATGTGTGCACCCATACATATGTATATGTGTGTATTCTCTAAACATATATGTACAGAGATTAAAGTTCCAAATAAGTCTTAGATTTTTAACCAATGTGAAGAACTCCTAATGTTCTAGTGTGGGTACCCTCTTCACCAATGTAGAATAGACACTTCAGAGGAAATCAGTCCAAGATGGATAAGGAATACTTAAGAATGAAATTCTGGAGGAACAAAGGGAAATAATTCCAAAGACGATGGAAATTTGGATTTTTCTGAAGATAAGGATGTGGATTCACACATACATGTGTACATACATATATACATATATGTGCATACATGTAGGTAGACCCACAGATAGATGGATGGGTGGAGAGAAAGAGAGATGGATGTAGATAGATAGATAAATAGAGACAGACAGACAGAAAGAGAGGAGTATCATCCAAATATGATGGATAAAAATTGTAACTTTCAGGCTTGGTTAGTGACAGGGCATCTTCCATTGTACCTACACCTGACTTGTCTTAAATGCAGTTTTCTATCCTCAAAATAAAGTTATACATTTCCCTATTAAAAAGTAAAAACTGCACTGTTCAAAATGTTTCAAATGAAAGCTAAACTAATATGAAATAATAAAATCTGCCCTTCTTCCAGTGTTTCCTTTTGACAGTAGAGGTATGGCAAATGGGGCTGGCAAAACACTGTTTCTCACCCTAGTACTGGCCAGCCCATAATTGATACTATCTTAACAAGGCATGTAGGTGGCTCAATGGAAAGGGCATTAAACTTAGAGTCAAGAATACCCAAATAAAAATCCAGCTTCAAATAGTTAATAGCTATTTGAATGTGTCTTGTAGAGAATAATTTGAACTGAATAATAAAAATAAGTCTGAAGAAGAACCCAACAAATTCAGGTACACTTTTCCCCCTCTCTTTCAATGAATAGAGTTCTGAGCCAGCAGTCCAAAAGACAGTTCAAATTTTACTTCAGACACTTATGGCCTCTGTGACCTTTGGCAATTCATGTAGTCTATCTCTGCCTCAGTTTCCTCATCTGTAAAATAGGGATAAGAATATAAGCACTTCCCTCTCAGGCTTGTAAAAATAAAGTGAGATAGCATTCATAAAGAACTTTTCAAACTTCCCAGTACTATATAAATGCTAACTGTTAGGATTAGTAGGAACTAGGGAGCTGAAGGTGGGCATTTAGTTGAGACCCCAGAATATATTATAAACAGCGATATCTCTGTAGTCTATGTTCATTCTCTCTGGAAACATAAAAGTTTCCCATTTTTGAAAATAGATTGGGCCTCATTAGACCAGGTCTTGCTTCTCCCTCCAGCACTTGGCTTTCTCTGTGCCCCAGGGGAAATCAAGTAATCACAATGTGCATGGGTATCTTCTCTAAAAGGTGGGATGAACTTGCTTCCTACACTCTGAGGAATGTTCTCATTATTAATGAAGTAATGTCTGAAAAACACTTTACAAATACAGAGCCTCATTCTCTCATCATTGCTGCCAGCATGAGTGTGTTCTCAGCATCCTGACTTCATGAGAGCTGGAGGGCACCACCTCAGGCAGCCAAAATGTTTTCTTGACACCTGAGTGCCTGTTACTCACATTGTTCCTGGAGAATTCCAACCGGCTAATATAACACTACTTACATTGTCAGGTCCTCTTCTCCTAAGCCACTATTATGCCAGCACTGAGAGGGCTCCTTAAAAAGAAAATGGAGTTAAAAAAGACCCCCCAATGTTTCCCACAGTTTATCAGTGTGACTCTTTCCTTTACCTGAGAGACCAGCTTCCTCCTCTAATTAAGTCAAAGATGTCACAGAGGAAAAGGCAAGGAATATAATATCTTTTATTAGACCAGCAACAACAACAACAAAGTAAAGAGGCTTGTAATAGTAATGATAACTAGAATTTTAAAAATGTTTTAAGGTTTGCAAAACACTTTTAAAGTACTGCCTCATTTTATTCTCACAACAACCCTGGAGGGGTAGGTACTATTATTATTCCCGTTTTACAGAGGAATTGAGGTTGAGAGGGGTTAAGTAATTTGCCCAAAGTCACAGAGCTAATAAGTGTGAATGAAATCAGGGCTGCCTGATTCCAGGCTCCATATTTTATCCACCATAGTACCTAACTTTCTCCTGTAAATCTGAGACATTCTTTTTTTTTTTTTTTAAGGCAATGGGGGTTAAGTGACTTGGCCAGGGTCATACAGCTGGGAAGTGTTTGAGGTCAGATTTGAACCTAGGACCTCCTGTCTCTAAGCCTGGGTGAGACATTTTTCTTTGAAGATTTGGAGATAGCATACCACTTGGAATGAAGAAGATCTCTTCAAATTTTGACTCAGACACAATGTGACTAACTAGGTTTCCTAATTTACAAATTTGGAGTATAAATATCTGTAGTTCTGATCTTACAGGATAGTTGTGAAGCCCCAATGAAATAATGGACTTAAACTTCAAAGTATTATTAAAAATGTCTTATTATTGGTTTATTTTTACTAAATCTATGTGTTTATTGGTGTAGGGAAGTCTCTCAATCAATTCAGTTCTAACATCTCTTGTGAAATAGTCTTTAAAAAAACACACCTTCTGTCTATAAATTGATACTAAGCACTGATTTCAAAGAAGAAAAGTGATAAGGGCTAGCCAATTGAGATTAAGTAACTTGCACAGGATCACAAAGATAGGAAGTGTCTAAGGCCATATTTAAACCCAGGACCTCTCTTCTCCAGGTTAGGCATTCTATCTACTGAGCCTTATATAGTCATAAATATTAAAATATTTCCTGAAGCACTGAAAGGTTAAATGATTTGTCTAGCATCAAACAGTTAAGCCTAGCTCTATCTGCTATATTCCTTTGCTACTGGGTTTGTTGTTGTTCAGTTGTTTCAGTTGTATCTGACTCTTTGTGACCTTATTTGGGGTTTTCTTGACACAGATGCCTGAATGGCTTGTCATTTGCCATTTCCTTCTCCAGCTCATTTTACTGATGAGGAAACTGAGGCATAGAAGGTTAAGTGACTTGCCCAGGGTCATATAGCTAATAAGTGTCTGAGGCCAGATTTGAACTTAAGAGGATGAGTCTTCCAGGCCCAGGACTCTATCCACTTTGCCACTTGGCTACTGACTTTGGATTACTGTTACTAATAAATATAATGATTGTATAGGGCACATAAATAGTTTGGGAATTGTTAGAATTTCACTAAATGATCAGTGGCACCAAACTTCCTCATTGTGATGTTCAGGAAACACTTGATTTCCAAAAGCTCTTCCATCAGAACAAAAGTTCATGCATAGTCTACCAAGAAAAAAAAAATTAAATGCAAAAATGCTGAGGACCAAACTGGCTAATTTTAGTGATGCATAGTTTCAAATTGATTACCAAGTAAAGAATTCTTTTTGTTACAGCAGTGTATGTAGACTATCTATTAAGATGTGAAAGAGTTTATTCTCTGTACAATGAAGACAATACCAACATGGAAGAAGTAATTGATCATTTGAAATATCCAAGTGAGCCCCAGATGACACCACACTAATCCACTGTTTTTCGCTAATGTTTGTTAACAATATCACTTTCACAAAGTCCATTTGGATTTTGGGATACACTTCTATGAGCTCAATGCCCAGGACTTCTCTGGCACTGCTGGCCTGGTTTCATTTTATTCTTTAAGCTCTTAGAGATGTATACCTTAACAACCTGGTCTATTTTTAAACTATCAGATAAATTTAAATGCCCAAGAAGTAAACTTCCTTCTTCCTTTTAATCAACGCAACTAAAATCTTCCAAAGATTCAGCCGCATGAAGTTTATCAAGGCGAGCTCCAAGCTTGATCAGGTCATCAATGGATGTTTAAAAGTGCTTATACTGAAAGGGACTCCTGTATTGTTGTCACATATTTGCTGTCCATGATATTCTAAGGTGACTGGTTACTTGGAATGCTAGGTTAATCCCTCTTGAGTTATATGCTGATGTCTATTTAGTTCCATAGAGCATAATTTCAGATACAAAGTCTGATTTTGCAAGGGACTGAAAAATTGCAAACTTCAGGGAGGAATGTAAACCCCCCTAAGTAGTCTAGTGCTAAAAAAGTCTATGGTAAATAATCCTGACTCTCATGAAGCATTTTGAGATATGTAGTTCCCTGACTGCCTTTAGCCCAGGAAAACATAAAGAAACTATAACATGATGTAACAAACAGAGCAGAAAACTTGGGCAGGACCTATGGGAAACATTAATGAGAAGTGAAAACTGAGAAGGGGTGGATGGGCAGGGAAGCACTGAGCTGACTTTGGTGCAATGGTTCTAAATAAGGGAAGTGGTGGTCTCCCCTCCCTGGGTGGCATTAGCAGCTGGGATGAAGTTTCCATTCCCAGGCTGACAGGGAGAAGGGAGGACAATGTGGGGGTGAGGGGGATTGGAGAGTTATATAGACTTCTTTGATCATTCCTGGCAGAATGCCTAGGTGGCTGAAACTCCAGTTTGATGCAGGTGCCTTGAGGGTAATGTGGAAGAAATGAGTTGTCTCTGTCCCACTCCTCTTCCTCCTCTGCTTGCTTGTCATCAAGTGTTCATTTATGAGTTGTTTTCTCATTATGTGATTAGCTGTTTTCTTTATACTTATTTTGCCTTTTCTCTTTCTAAAACATTTACTCACCTAAGAAGTGTCTAAGTCTTTAACTTGTTTAAAAATGGACAAAGGCAGCTCTCAGAGTTTTGCATTTTATCCACTATCTATGTTAGGACCCTTCTTTTTTGGCTCGGGAGATTAAGAGATTTCTTTGGAAGCTACAAGCTAAAGTTTAGTTTTATTAACTGTAACAATTAACTCTTCCAAGCAGGACATTAAAACTTGAACCTAGGGCTCATTTTGATTTCTGCTAAAAGAAAGTGCTAGTTGGAGCAATGATGAGGGTGAGAATGTCAGAAATTCAGGTTCTAGAAGCTAAATACTACCCTTTTTAGTAGAAGATAGAAAACTAAGAGGGACTAGAGAAGCAATTAATACCTAGCAAAAACACAATGGGTTTTTTTATGCCAAAATATCAAATAAAAAGGGAATATAGCTACATGTACAAAATTAAAGCAGCTCTTTTTGTAGTGGCAAAGAACTTGAAAGCAAGGTATGCTCTTTATTATGAAAAGACTGAACAAATTATGGTACATGACTAGAATGGAAAGCTCTTTTTCCATAAGAAATTAGTTAAGGGACGGATTCAGAGAAACTTGGGAAGGCTTGTTTGAATTGAAGAAGAATGAAGTGAGCAAAACCAGAACAATGGATCCAATACTGAAACAGCATAGACAAACAACCCTGAAAAATATAAGAACTCTAACCAAAGAATTTAACAACTTTGGCTCCTTGGGATCAAAAATAAATCATGCTACTTACCTCTTGACAGAGAAATGATTGATTCAAAAATCACAATGAGGTATTCATGTTTATATGTGACCAATATAAGAACTTGATTTGCTTGGCTACAGATATTTGTTACAAGAGTTTGGCATTTTTTCTTTTAAATTTTCAGTGGAGGAGGGGTGAGAGAGAGAAAGAGAGAAATGCTTGTTAAAATTTTTAAGAGTAATTTTTTTTAAAAGGAAGAAGAAAATACTGCCTTTGAGCTGGCCCTAAAAAGGCAGGGTCAGAGAGCTCTCACCTCTACCCCTTTTCTGTTTGTGAGAAGTGAAGAGAACACAGGTCCTTTGTGCTCTACAGCAAAGCCTAGTGTTATAGTAGCTTGATAATGCTGATGTTGCTTTTTCCCCTTCCTTTTGTGATTGGTTGAAAATATGAACTGCTGGAGGAAAATGTGTACTTTACATTTCCTGTACTCATCTGCTCATGGAAAAACAGATTTTGGCAAAATAAAACTCTCTCTCTCTCTCTCTCTCTCTCTCTCTCTCTCTCTCTCTCTCTCTCTCTCTCTCTCTCTCTCTCTCTCTCTCTCTCTCTCTCTCTCTCTCCCTCTCCCTATATTTATGTCTCTGTCTCTGTCTGTCTATTTCTTCCTTTCTTGGAAGAAGGGAGGGCACATTTCCTTTTAGTGGGTTTGTTGGGCCATATTTCTTTCAGCAGATATCATCTCTTTAACTCCCCCTGGTGACATGAGAGACCTGTCTAAAGAGCCTTATCTCCAAGAAGATCCATCTTTTAGTATCAATCAGATAGCCCTGTTGTAAATGACCTGGAGATGGGAAGAAGAATAATGAAGTCCTATCTGACTGGAAAGAAGGAAGAAACATTATTTTTCTAACACTATGATTTTTCTGTGTTAACAGATATCAAAAATTTCAAGCTGAGAGAAAAATAGAGGCAAAGGTTTTAGTTCTATTAAATTGCTAACAGCCTCAAACACTGTAATGGGAGGAAAGGGATAGGCAGAAACATAACATGTTTCTCTTGCATTTGCCTATATAATTCAACCATTCCCTGGCATGAGATTTTTCTCTGCCTTAACAGAAGCCTCCTCTCACTCACAGACATATGTTTTCAATTGGAAAGTGCTTGCAGAAAGACCACCTGCCAGCAAAGGGCATGTTTCCTCACTCCCTGTGGGGGTCTTACAGACAGGTTTCAGTGTAGCTAAACCTGATTGGAGCAAGGAGCCTGAAAGAATAGCTTTATTTATATTAAAGGCCAGAATACGATACGAGATTTTTTTTAAAGGAGCAGGGACAAATATAAGATATTTATAGTCATTGTTCCTCTATAATTTTCATTATTCTTCTACCAGTCACTGGGGATACACAGGTTATTATTTAAGTTATAGAAAAAACTTGTCTTTCATCTCTTTCTTTCAAGTTCCCTTTGTTCAATCACAGTTTATAATATGCTTAAAAAGTCTTACCCAAAGAAATGAAATATGAAACAAATACTTTCAGTTTTTCTCAAAAGGTACTACTTTAACCTAACCAAAGGGGAAAAAATTGTGAGGCCACATGAAAACAAATCCTGTTGTTTATGCTTCTCTTTAAACTCAGTTCCTAAGATTGTGGTGAATGCACAAGTCATTATGGCCAGGAAGGGGATAACTTCTGAGCCTTTTAAGTGCTTGTTATTAACATCAAGCACCAAATGGTAAGGGAGCTTCAACTCTGGTTTGGAGAAACCAAATGAAAAGGGGCATGAAATAGCAGAAAGGAGAAACTCAATATTCTCCAGAGAGACTGGAGAAGAGGTTATCGCCTACCAAGCCTTTTGGTGCCTGTCATTTATTCCTCAAACACGCTCACTCATCTGTGAAACACAAACAGATCCAGAGGAATGACAGTCTGTGGCCTGATAGGCTCAGACTTTTAAAAAAGGCTTAAAGGAAAACTGTGTCCTGGCACCCCAGCCACATGGCTTGTTGAGATAAAGAGATCTAGCTAAATGTGTTCTATATCCATGTCCATTTCATAATTTCAGTTTCAAAGTGAAGGACCAAGAGACAACCTTGTCTGAGTTTTGCATCATTCTCATGGATTCCTTTCTCCTTCAAAGGAAAGGTAGGATTGGCTAAAGAATGCACAAGACGATTCTTCGACATAAGAGAAGAAATTATTAGAATTTATATATTGGAGTTCTTAAATTTTGGCAGTCTGGTAAAGCCTCTAGACTTTCCTTTAGAATAATGCTTGAAAATGTCTAAAGCAAAATACAAAGGGTTTCAAAGGAAACAAGGTTATACTTAAGCACACTTATCAAAATGTTTTTAAAATGACTTCCCAGACCCCTGGTTAAGGACCCCTGTTAAGTTATGGAATGTGAATCTGATGGAACACTATTTTGCTATGATAAATGATGAAAGAAATAGTTTCAGGGAAAATTAGGAAGACGGGTATAAACTAAATCAGGGTGAAGGGACCAGAAATAGGAGAATAACTTATACAATGACAACAATAAACACAAACAAGATTCCCAGCTTTTGGGAAAAAAAAACACACTATTTGAAAAAAACTGCTGGGAAAATTGGAAAAAAGTACAGGATAGATTAGGTTTAAATCAACATCTCACACCCTGCACCAAGATAAATTCGGAATGGATGAATGACTTGAGTATAAAGAAGGAAACTGTAAGTAAATTAGGTGAACACAGAACAGTATACATTTCAGAAATATGGAAAAGGAAAGATTTTAAGACCAAGCAAGAGTTAGAAAATATTATAAAATATAAAATAAATAATTTTGATTACATTAAATTGAAAAGGTTTTGTACAAAACAAAACCAATGCGATCTAAATTAGAAGGGAAGCAACAAATTGGGATAAATATCTTTAGAACAAAAATCTCTGACAAAGGACTAATTACTTGAATTTACAAGTAGCAAAATCAATTGTTCAAAAAAGCAAGCCATTCCCCAATTGATAAATGGGCAAGGGACATGAACAGGCAGTTTTCAGATAAATATCAAAACTATCAATAAGCACATGAAAAAGTGTTCTAAATATCTTATTAGAGAAATGTAAATCAAAACAACTCTGAGATATCACCTCACACCTAGCAGATTGGCTCACATGACAGCAAAGGAAAGTAATGAATGCTGGAGGGGATGTGGCAAAATTGGGATATTGATGCATTGCTGGTGGAGTTGTGAATTGATCCAACCATTCTGGAGGGCAATTTGGAACTAGGCCCAAAGGGCTTTAAAAGGCAGTCTACCCTTTAATCCAGCCATAACACTCCTGGGTTTGTACCCAAAGGAATTATAAGAAAAAAGATATGTACAAAAATATTCATAGCTGTTCTCTTTGTGGTGGCAAAAAGTTATAAAATGAGGGGAGGCCTTTAGACTGGGGAATGGCTGAACAAATTGTGGTATATGTTGGTGATGGAACACTATTGTGCTCAAAGGAATAATGAACTGGAGAAATTCCATGTGAACTGGAACAACTTTCAGGAACTGATGCAGTGAGAGGAGCAGAACCAGGAGAACATTATACACAGAGATGGAAAACTGTGGCACAATCAAATGTAATGGACTTCTCTACTAGCAGCAATGCAATGACCCAAGACAATTCTATGGAACTTATGAGAAAGAACACTATCCACCTCCAGAGAAAGATCTGTGTGAGTAAAATTACAGAAGAAAAACAACTGCTTGATCACATGGGTTGATGGGGATATAATTGGACATGTATACTATAAATTATTGCCCTAGTGCAAATTTTAATAATGTGGAAATATGTCTGCATCAATGATGCATGTTAAACCTAGTGGAATTGCTCATTGGTTAAGGGAGGGGGGTGATAGGAGAGGAGGGAAAGAGCATGAATCATGTAACCATGGAAAAGTATTCTAAATTAATTAATTAAATAAGCTTTAAAAAAAGAAATACCCTCCTTAAAGGTAGGGACTATTTTTCTTTATACATGTATTTGTATTTTCATCACTTATGCCTAGTACATAGTAAGAACTTAATAAAGTTTACTGATGAAGAAATGAAAAAAAAAATAGAAGCCTTGTCCAAATTCTGTCTTGTATGAAAAGTAAAGTTTATTCAGTTGTGGGAATTGGGAGAAAACTTTATGGCATTGTTTGAATCTGGGAAAATGAAGTACCTGTATCTGCTATTTAGAGACCTTTAACCAAGGACCTGATTCTATGTTTGTCAGAAACAGTTAGATCCTAAGACTGATATAAGGAATTTTCTCATAATTGTACATTTCAAGCAACCTATATATCTTATCAGAAAACTGGTCCCATACTGGTCAAATATTTATTGTTTCCATGTTCCTTTGATCATATACAGGCACTTGGGAGGAGTAGGATTCTTCTTTTACTGAATTCAGGGAATTGCACCTATTCAGTCTCCCCTTCCCAACTTGGAAAGTCCTGAAGTTTCAGTCAATTAGAAATGACATTCTCTAATATTGTATTGTTTTCTTTTAATAAATTGATTTTATTTGTTTATAAAAAAAGAAACAGGATGAACTCAGTACAAATTGAGACTTATTTTGACATTGCCAGGAAACTTGCTTTATTTGACTATACAAATTTGTCACATGAGTTTTGTTTTCCTTTCTTTATCAGTGGGTTGTCAAGAAAGAAAAAATAGAATTCATCAAAATAATAAAATAAAATAAAAATTTTTAAAGACATTAGTAATAAAATCTCAATTTTATCGTTACCTATTGTCTAAAAACCAAGGAAAATAAAAGCTTTTACTTTAAAAAATACTTTACTAACATTTAGTATACAAAATGAAATGGGTGTCCTCTATTGTTTCTGATGTCATCTATTACCTTGGCATGCCTTCCTTCCTGTGCTGCTATGAAAACTATGAGAAAGGGAGTGTAAAGCATTCCAATTCCTTAGTTACTTTCATTAGGTTCTGGTATGCTCAAAAGTTGGGAAGGGTTTGGGCTGTAAAAAAGCTTTTTGGCAGCCAGCCTCTGGTTCCATTCAGTCCAGTCTATTACCTTTTTGTCTTCTCCTTCCCCCATTACTAAGAATGAGAGGAGACGAACGCTGTCCTTAGCCATCCCTAGCTTGGTTTTGCCATGGGCTCTATATCCTGTACTCACCTCTCTCTTCTCATTCACATGCCTACCAACACATCCCTAGGACAATCTCACAGGAGAAGGGATGCTGGGTTTCTTGAGCTGTCTTGGGCATGGTTAGGGTAGCTGACTTCGGGCTAAGCTGAGATGTCCTAAGTATAAATGATGGGAAGAACAATCAAAAAAATTAACTATCAGCTCTAGTCAAGGCACTGTCTCTAGAGAAGTCAGACCTTATCCTAGATGGAAGACCCAGAAACAGACTCTCCCTGGTCCAAACATCCATGCATTCCTGAAATGGATAACTTGAAGTCTCAGGCTACCAAAGGCATTCCATGGAACTCCATAAGCATACAACGCAAGTAACAAAATGAGGAGAGACAGAGTAATGCCAAGAAAAGAACTCCAGTAAGATTCACAGGTTTACAACAGAGCCCATGTGGTTCCTAACCCCTTTACTCCATAGAGAAGACAAACTGTAGTGAGGAAAAGCACAGTCCATGGGGTTTATGCTGTTGTATAATGGGATTACAATACAAATATTTGTTGTCAACAGGAGGTCTCTGAACAACTCACCACCCAGGAACTCAAAATAAACTAGACAAACTTTTCTTAATCCAATAAGTCAAAGGTCCTGTCTGTAGAGCATTGCCTCACTAGGCAAAATCAAGATGAAGAGGGATTCCAGTGAGGAAGGTTCATTAAGCCATCCATGATTACTTTCTTTGAGATTCTCTCAAACTCTTCTATTTTTCCCCTGAGTATTTACAGGCAAAGAATATTTTGATAATGACCTCTTTAAACAAAAAAGAAAAATCAGCACAAACAAGGTTTGTCTAGCTGCTGCTTCCTGATCTGAAAGTCGTATTCTGAAATATGGTGATGTGGACCTCCGGAAACTGAATCTGTACTTCTACAATAATACAAGAGTCGGTGTCGTGATTTTAAGAGCCATCTTTATATCTCTTTCATGATGTTAGTTTAAAAGCTATTCTTCAAGTAAAATAGATTCTGTTCAATTTTGCTTCAGTCATATCTGACTCTTCATGACCCCATTTGGAGTTTTCATAGCCAAGATCCTGGAATAGTTTGCCATTTTAGTCTCCAGCTAATTTGACATATGAGGAAACTGAGGCAAACAAGATTAAGTGATTTTCACAGGGTGACATATCTAGTAACATTTTGGATTTGAACCTAGACCTTCCTGTCTCCAAATTTAGCACTCTATCCATTGTACCACCTTCACATCAAAAATATATTATTCTTGGTGGCAACTGAGTAGTTCAGTGGTTTGAGAGCCAGGCCTAGAGACAGGAGTTCCTAGGTTCAAATCTGGTCTCAGATACTTCTAGGCAAGTCACTTAACCCCCATTTTGCCTGGCTCTTACCACTCTTCTGCCTTAGAACTAATACATTGTAATGAAACCAAGATGGAAGGTAAGAATTAAATATATATATATATATATAATTCTTGTGCATCAGCTATGGGGGAAGAAGGGAGGGAAATAACATGAATCATGTAACCATGAAAAAATATTCTAAATTGATTAATTAAATAATTCTTATTTTCTAAACAATATATTATTCTATCTACATATTTTGGGGTTGAGGAAAAGGCTGATATAAAGACCAATAGACAGGCTTGAAGTTAGGAAGATCTGACTTCAAGTACTACTTATATGTAATAACATACATATATACATATCAATTTATATGACATAATTAGAAAGTAGAGTGGCTACTAAAAAGGATATTAAATCTAAATTTAAACTGCATGGGCCCAAATCTGAGGCCTAATTATTAATAAATGTATGATGTTAGCAAAGTCACTTAACTTCTCAGTGACTCCAGTCAAATCTCTAAAATGATAGGTCACACAAAGCTTCTGCTCTTCACTAATGGAAGGAGTTACCATATTACAATTTAAACAAACTGATGAAATCCAAAAAACAAAAGTAATGAGATTAGCCTTTATCAAATCTGTGATGTTCCAGAAAATGAAGAAAAACCTTTCATCTTGGCATTGTCATAAAGAGCTTTTCATGCAGGCTAGATCCAATAACATCCTAAAGATCATTTCTGTAAGTACTTAAACTGGAGACCAAGAACTTTAACGAAAGAGTTTTTTTTTAACTATATTTCAACATAATTTCTTTCCTTTGCAATCTATGTATATTATTATGCATATCCAAAGTACCAAAGGGATCCTTGCCAAAGGAAAAAAAATGTTAAGAAACCCTAGAATCAAGTGCAACTACCTCATTTTACATATGAGGTAGCTAGATAGTATAGAATTGGCACTCTTGCAGTCTGGAAGATCTGAGTTCAAATATGACTTTAGACACCTATCAGCTAAGTGACCTTAGGCAAGTCTTTTAAACTACTTCTGTTGTAGTTCTTCATCAATAAAATAAAATTATTAATAATAACTACCTCCCAGGATTTTTGTGAGGATAAAATAAGATTATATTTCTAAAGCCCTTCACAAACCTTAAAATCCTATTTAATTGTTATTATTGTTGTTGCTAATTTTTGTAGTAGTAATAGTTGTTGTAGTTTTAGTAGTAGTAGTAGTAGTAGTATTGTAGTAGTAGTAGTAGTAGTAGTAGTAAGAGTAGGAGGAGATGGAGGAGGAGGAGAAGGAAGAAAAGGAGGAGAAGCAGCAGCAACAGTAGCAGAAGCAGTAGCAGCATTGGTAGCAGTAGGAGGAGTAGGAGTAGTAGCAGTAGTAGGAGTAGTAGCAGTAGCAGAAGCAGCAGCAGCAGTAGTAATAGTAGTAGTAGTAATAGTAGTAGTAGTAGTAATAATAATAGTAGTAGTAGTAATAGTAGTAGTAGTAGTAATAATAATAGTAGTAGTAGTAATAGTAGTAGTAGTAGTAATCGTAGTAGTAGTAGAAGTAATAGTAGTAGTAGCAGTAGTAGTAGTAGTAGCAGTAGTAGTAGTAGTAGCAGTAGTAGTAGTAGTAGTAGTAGTAGTAGTAGTAGTAGTAGTAGTAGTGGGAATATTAGTATTTGTGAAAACAAAATGCCACAAAGGTGAAGTGAATTGCTCAGGGTCACACATTTTGTAAATAATTGAGATTAGATCCAGTGTTCTTTCAACTAGTCACACCTCTTCCAAGGCAATATAGAACTGAAAATATATATGTATGTATGTATGTATGTATATATCACCAGTATTACCTCGTTCCAGTGTTGGAGTGACAAAAAAAAGAAGTAGAAAACCTAAGAAAAAAATAGGTGTGTTGTCCAGCAGTCTCATCATTGTCAAGGATTAAGCCAAACTTGACTGCAGAATGACAGTATTAACTAGAAGCCATGTCTGTCAGACTCTCATAGTTGACATGTTCAGTTCCATCCTCACCCAGGAATCATAGTTAACTTTAGATTGTGTCAAGAAAGGATTACAGCCCTAAAACCAGGACCATCATTTTTCTACCTAAGCTTTGTTTTGACTTGCCCATTCTACAAATTGCTCAACTCTTTTTCCCTATGGAAAGTCTGTCATAGTATCATATTTGCTCTAAGTCATACATTTGGAGGGGGAAGGATTATAAAATCATAACTATAGTTCTGGAAAGCATGTCAGAAACCTTGTAGTTGAACATGCTAATTTTATATCTGAGGAGATTGAGGGAAAGGAAGTCATTTACCCAGGATCACAACAATAACAAGGATTTGGACACAGATATTTCCTGATTCAAAGTCCAGTGTCCAACCTACTACCCAGGACTCACTAAAGGTTCCAGAGATAACTAGCAATGGAGGCAATCTTTAAATCTGGGTTCTTTGCATTCAAAACCAGTGTTATCTCCATTGCCATTCCAGGGTTTCTCTTCTTTGATTCCTTCTTCTCCCTTGCATTACTCATGCAATTAGCCATCAAGTCAGTCTAGTCTCTTTTCTCTTTGAAATTTTTCTCACATCTGTCTCCAACTCACCATTGTCATAATCCGAAGGATAAAAGAGGCAACATGCATTGAAGATCTTTGAAAACTTTAAGAAACTGAGTAAATATAAACTTCTATAATTATTATTCAAATCATCACTGTCTCTTGCCTGGATTACTATAATAGGCAACTAATATCTCTCTCTCCACTCTATATTCCTTCTGCAGTATTCATCTTATACACTACTGTCAGACTAATCTTCTAAATGTATCATTCTAATCATGGTAGAGCACTGCAAAAAATTTCTTGCCCAATTACCCTATTATACCTTCTTGGCATTCAGAACTAGTTTTTGTTCAGTCATTTTCAGTTGTGTCTGACTCTTTGTAATCCCATTTGGAGTTGTCTTAGCAAAGATTCTGAAGTAGTTTGCCATATCTTTCTACAGCTCATTTTACAGATGATGTAACTGAGTCAAACAGGATGATGTGATTTGCCCAAGGTCACATAGTGTTTGAGGTCAGATTCAAACTCATTAAACTGTATTTTTCTGATTCCAAGTTGGGTATTATATTCAGTTTGCCATCAGGCTACCCATTCAAAGCTGAATCTGCATTAAAATCCTGACTCAGACACTTACTAGCTGTGTGATTTTAGGCCAGTCACTCAACCTGTGCCTGTTTCAGTTTCCTCATTTGGTAAATGTATAAAATATCTTCTTCCCAAAGTCTTTATGAAAATCAAATGGGATAAAACTTGTAAGCATTTTGCAAACCTTAAAATGCTATATAAATGCTAGTTGTTATGATTATCAAACATCATCACTTTCCTCATAATAATTACCTATTTCACCAAATTGGTCCCATATGATTCCACTTCACATGGTCCAAGCTCTGGCCAAAGTGGCCAATCCTGCTCTCTGAACTTGACTCATGTTTCCATTCCTGTTCATTTTCTCACATAATTGGATCTATAATATCCTTCCCTGTCCCACTTCTCTATCTGTTAGATTTTTGCCAATTATCCAATGCCCAGTTCAGTAATTAGTATGTAGTAGGCACTCTATACATTTAATGAATGCATGCTGACTTCAATTAAATTTAGTCCCAGTCCCAGCTCAAATATCTCCTCTTTCATGAAGCTTTCCTTGATCACTACAAATAATCTCTCCAATAGTCTCATCTCATAAGATTTTTATTCTTATATACGTGTCCTAATTTGTATATTTTTCTGTCCAGATTTCTTATCGCTACTAGACAGAGGGTTCTATGTTTTATTTCTTTGTTTATCCTCCAGTGTGTGGATAGTATCAGTAACAGCCACTTAATTAATAATAGATGAATGAATTAAAGAAAGAATATGTTTCCCACTATCAATTCATATATATATATATATATATATATATGTTAGTATAGCTCTATTGGCCATAACAAATTTTGAAATTACTTGGATAACAGCAAAATATCTAGGAAGCCATGGCTAGTGATCAGGAAAGAGCTGAATGGAGAAACACCAGAAATACACAAGAAGAATAATTTAATACCACTTAACCATGAAATGCTGAGGAAAAGAACAGTTCCCTGATTTGGTAAGGAGAAATCAAATTAAATTGGCATACCAATGCACACCAAGAAATGGATAAAAACTCAGAAAAGAAACAGAATTTTAAGCAGAGATAAATCATGCACATAAATGCTATGGCCACAAACCCTAGAGCCTTCACACAGGGGTCCTGGAGGCCAAGGCAAAACCTCTGCTGCCAACCCCATATGTTTGATGTTCTCCAGTGCATCTATCTTCAGATATGAATAAAAATGGAATCTTGAAGAGATACACTCTCTTACCTGTTGATATTGTTAACATTAGCAGAATTTTCAGAAAGGAAAATTAAAATGTTTGATGCAGAATCCTCTGAGATTGTAACTCCAAATTACAACTAAAATTTCATCCCTTTCAGAGCAACTTTGTTTTTGTTTTCACTGTTTTGAATCTATGCTTCCTTCCCTCCATGTTTTTCACACTCCATCTGGTTTTACATAGTTGATGTCCTTTTCTTTTTCTGCCAAACACACATACATCACTTTGCATCTTCAAAGCATTTTGCAAACACTTACAAATTGAAATTTGTTAGCTGTTTAAAATTAGCTCCTTTGTATTTTTCTCATGATCTAAAATTACCCAGTAAATCATTTTCCTTTTGTTATTTGCATCCAATAAACTTATTTCTTTTCCACATTTCCATGAATGTGAGTTGTTGTCCATTCAGTTTTAACTAGGACAGCAAACTCATTCTTACATTCCAGACTTCTTTTTTTTTAAAGTGGATCTCTTATTTTTCCATCCTCCTTGGTTAGCATTTATTCAAGCTTGTCAGCATTTTAAAGATTTCCCAAGTCATTTTTCCTTTATCCTCTTTCATGGTGGTCTGCACCAACTACCTTTGTGACTTCTCTTGAAACACATGTGTTACTCACTGTTTCCCTGCTTAAATGTCAGTAAAACACAACTGTTTTGCGTTGCCATTTCACGTGAAATGGCTTCTATGATTCACAAAAGCATTTATGCATTTTCTTTTCTTTTTTTTTGTTAAAACCTTATTGTCATTCTGATATTTGTTGTTGCTGTTATTTGTGGGAAGAAGAGTTTACAAAAAACAGGAGATAAAAATGAATCTCTAAAACTGACCTAGGTGTGGAAGATAAAAACACAAAAACAAAATTTCCCCTGCCCTCTAGGAATTTCCAGTCTACTGGGGAGATATAACATGTACATAAGAAAAGACCATTATATACAAGGTAATTATTTTTTTCAAGAGGGTGATATTAACTAGGGAAAATTAGAAACAACATCAAGTAGAAAATAGCACCTAAACTGTGATTTGAAGGAAACAAGAGATTCTATTAGACTGGAGTGAAGATAGAATATATTCCTAACACAAGGGAATTCTGTTTATTTCTTAGGAAATTATATTTTCCAAATATTTGCTTACATACTCAATAAACTACACAAAGTACTGAAAAATGGATAGAGGGGAGCATTTTGTTAGGAAAATACAGTTTATTTTAATGCTATAGCTCAGCCCATATAAAATTTGTGAGAATTGCATGCAAAAGTCATGCAAAGATAATCCATTGATACTAACCACTGTTATCTTTCATTTGACCAGGAGGATGAAAAATGATTGTGAAAATTGACTCTATGGTTGATTCATTTCTGTTTCTGTCTCCTTTATCTACTATTCATTGTAATCTACAATTCATAACCCTTTTGCATGAGATTATTATTAATTAAGAGTGATTATTCAATACTCCAAATCTTTGTGAAAGATAGAGTTGGTAAGAGCCTGAAACAGTAGAGATTCCAGTCTTCTGGGGTCCAGTTTGACAGAGACAGAGTCCCAGGCACTCACTCAAGGGAAAATTCCCCAGATCCTCTTGTATCATAAGCTAGCGACATGACCAAGTCTCTAAATTCCTTATAATGTTGGCTTTTATTCTAATCTTTTTCTCCCATTAGGGAGGTGAAGAGAGTCTGGAATCATGGACTCTTCTATTGTCAAACTAGAAGCAGAAGTCCAGGACCTTTCTTCTTCTAAGATTTAGCCTGCTCTATACCTCACATATGTATGGAGCATTGAATATTCAATCTCTATGAATAAATATAAGTCTTTGTAGATGGACCTTGAAGGATGGATTATATTACAGATTACCTTATAGAGAGAGTAAAAAATGAGCATTGTGCAGCAATATAAATCCATCTTTCATTGTCAAGAAACTCAGAAACACTTTAGTCAGGGTATTTTTTCCTTAAAAAAGGTATTAGGAATACATCCAGATTGTATAATCTATTTGGCAAAGAAAAGTTCAGAAAGCAGCATGAAAAGGAGGGAGACTATATAGCTTTTTCATTAGAAAGAAATATTCTTAAACAGATTGGATTTAATGTACTTGAAATATGAATTTTGGAAACTAGGAGCAAATTAGTTGGTAAGTACAAAGACAATTTTAGGGTTGTGACATAACTAAATTAATTTTTGGTTGTCAGGGTATATTCCAAATAAAATACCCAAGTCAGCTGGAAATTTATAGGAGAAGGGAGAGATAAAAGATGTAGGATTTCTCCCTCCTGGCCTGTGCCAGGGAGAAGATTAGAGGCTTCTTCTAAGAGGATCGTGTTAGAAGGTAAAAGAGAAAGTATCAGCCTAAACTCCAGGAGGGCTCAGCTAAGATGCCTGAACTTGAACTAGCTACTCAGGTTCTCCCAGGATAGTATCAAGGAAAACTCACCACTAAATTGGACAATAGCTGCCACCACACCAAATTGTCGGAACACTTAGCATGCTGCCAAACAGAGCCACCTCTCTGAGGAAAGAGCCCCAAGAGAGGAATTGATGCTAAATATATAGACAGTTTTACATCACTTTCCTGCTTCTCATCTGTACCAATGGTAGCTTAAGCTTGACTTAGGACAACCCAGGGGTCTGCCAGCTGTTTCTGATTTGTCATTTGCTAGCACATGTCTATCAAAGGCCATCCTCCTAAATACTTAATCCTTAAGTATGGGTGTATACATTCCTG
Source organism: Monodelphis domestica (assembly GCF_027887165.1). NCBI lineage: Eukaryota > Metazoa > Chordata > Mammalia > Didelphimorphia > Didelphidae > Monodelphis > Monodelphis domestica. Next base: position 392,127,693 of record NC_077228.1, read on the forward strand.
GTTTTGTTAGACTAAGTAGGGTGTAGTAATCTAAAGTTCACATAAGGACATGGAATACAGTTAAACTGTGACTACAAAAATTTACTCCATAATGTATGGGTTGTGTTTGCTATGAGCCTTCTTATATGAATTTAAGTTTAATCTTTCCATTGATATAGGACTCTCTCCTAGTTGATGGAGATAGATTCTATGCTATGTCTCAGATAAGGGACAGGGTGGAGTTAGTAAGAGGCAAGAGAACCTTTATAAGTCCCCTTTGTTACTCCTCAAACACTCTTCCCCTAAGGACTCTTCAAGCTTTAAAGTCAACTTTGTATGCTTCAGGATTCCAGCTTTGAGAGAGAGAAAAAAAAAGATTAACTCCACTTCAGGATGCTAAGTGAAAATAATTCTAGAAAGACAAGAGAGGTGCTGGCTATCTACGTCATGTCCATACATCCAGCTTATTACTACAGAGGGTGTGAGGAGTTTACCCTGGGAAAAAAGCCAAAACATTTGGTTGAACTAAATTATCTTGTTCCTGGTGAAAGAACTACTTTGCTCTGAATTGCTTATTTAATTTTTTCTTTTTCTTTTCATATTTATATTTGTGCTGTTTCTTTTTTTCTGTTTATAATTTGGATAAATTTAATTATTTGCTATTTTCTATGTGTGTTCATTGTAGAACTGGTATTTAGTGTGAAAAGGTCAAGCCTTGAACACAGAACTTGGGGTCACTCTTGCCTCAATAATAATAACAACAATGCAATCAGAGATAACTCAAAACTCATCATATATGCTAAATGAGCAATATTTAAGGGAACAAATGGATATACTTCTAGTTTGGTATGTCAAGAGAGCAGAATGTTGGAATCTGGCCCAAACTTCCTGAATCCCTTCCTGGCAGAAATGAAAGTACCCTTTAAGAAGGATGAGGGGAAAAGCGAAAAGAGATGTCTCTACTGATTCCTTTCAAGTCCATTAAGACAGCCTTCATTGTGTGTGGGCTTCTCATTAAACACAGTATTACATAAAGATATATTACTATTCTATGGGTTAAATTAGGCGTTTGGACAAAATAAGAGAGCAGCTTTTAATAATTAAAGTTTTAATGAGAATATAGTAGAGTTGTGAATTAATATTATTCCTTTAAGCCAAAGAAATGAAAACTTCTAGCAGCTTTTAACAATTAACAATTTAGTTTTATTAAAATAGTGATAGTAAAAGAATATAGTAAAATGAATATTGTAAAGGAGGGAAATATAAGAAAGAGGTAGAGAAAGAAATTTCCTAATGTCTATACTATGTACTATAACTATCTATAATTGCATATAATAACTATCTAAAACTACCTATAATTACTCCTAATAACAACCACCTCACAAAGTTCTAACCCAATCCAGCCCAATCAAAACCAACCCAATATGTGTAATCCAACCCCACTAAGTCTGTCAAAGAAGAACAGTCACCTTCCAAAAAGTTCAAGGAAGAAAAAAAAACTAACAGCCCAAACCAAAAGCCTCAAACCTAAAAGCCAAAAAGCCCTCTAAAGGCTAAAACCAAAGACCCTCTCAGTAAGCTGAGGCTTGCCTTTAAATTTGAGCAACTAAATGCCAATTAAGAGCCCAACACACTCCCAGCAGCCAAATCCCCCCCAACTACCAGCCCTAACCATCAGCAACTGATATTCTTGACCAACTGACACTGGACCAATAGGGGGCTCTCCAATTCCTACTTCCTGTCACTGTGGGTTGGTTAATCCCTACACATCTCTATGATAAGAGGACCTCCAGGTCCCCTGTTAAATTAGAGAAAAGAAATAAAGAATTCCTTTGTACACTATCTAAGATTATTTTCCTTAGGCAATGAGAACTAATTTGCATTTCTGATAGATTATATATGTGTATATGCACACACACACATACACACATAAATGGTTTTATAAGTGGTTGTTGAGACCTCTTTTCTCATAGGATCACTTTGTGAAATATACGTTCTTCTCCTTTACATTTTAGGATCTCTTACCCAAGATGAGTACATCTAAGCACAATCCTAAGAAAAATATATAAATGTCTTGATAAAATTCCCTTTGTCAAAATCACATGATTATCTCAATAGATGGAGAAAGCCTTTGACATAATACAGCATTCATTCTTATTAAAAACACTAGAAAGTATAGGAATAGAATGGCCATTCCTAAAAATAATAAACAGTATTAATTTAAAACCTTCAGCATGTATCATCTGCAATGGGGATAAATTAGAAGCTTTCTCAATAAGATCAAGAATGAAGCAAGGATACCCATTATCACCTCTATTATTTAACATTGTATTAGAAATGCTAGCAGTAGCAATTAGGAAAAAAAAGAATTAGAGGGATTAAAGCAGGCAATGAGAAGATTAAACTCTCACTCTTTGCAGATGATATAATGGTCTGCTTAAAGAATCCCAGAGAATCAACTAAAAATCTATTTCTAACACATCTAAGCAACAAAAGTTAGAAAGAGAAATTCCATTTAAAATTGCCCTAGATAATAAAATATTTAGGTATATAAATATTTAGAAATCGTGGAGACTTAAAAAATACCCTCAAAGGAAAAACTTCTCTGAAACGCAATACAAAGACTTGCCTACCCTCCTCATTCAGACATCTGTGGGGCAATCTCTAGGTTCTCAGGGGATGACTGAGGACACCACAGACTTACCCCTAAGAGCAGCAAGACTTGAGACCACAGGAAGCTGAGGAACAAGGAGTATGGACACAGAGATAGGGCAGAGCTTCATAGAGAAGACACCGCCACAGAGACTTGAAAAATAGCCTCAGGGCAAAAACCTTTCTGGAGCTTAATACAAAAATCTCCCTCCTTCCTCACTCAGACTTCTAATCAGGAAGGAATAAAGCAATGGCCACCAACAGCCAAAAACTATGATCCACAACTGCTAAAATGAAATTTTAAAAAACATAAGAAAAAACCTTGACCCTAGGTGATTTTTTATGCAGGAAAACTCCAGACTACAAAGGACACAGGTTAAGATGACAAAAAAGTAAACACATCCACATCCTTCCCCAAAAAAGGAAACTGATTAAAAGCTCTTGAGGAGCTGTGATTTGAGATTATGAATCAAATTAGAAAGATAGAAGAAACTAGGCAAGAAACATGGGAAATAGTTCAAAAAGAAAATAACAGTTTAAAAGAAAGAAACTCCCATTTGGAAAAAGAAGACCAGAAGTCAAATGAAATGATAAGCAAATTGGAGACCAGAATTAAACAGCTGGAAGCCATGAAAAGCAGGACAGACCAAACTAAAAAGAAAAATCAATAGATCATAGCTGAAAATCAGGTTTTAAAGACCAGAACAGGGCAAGTAGAATCTGAAGATCTCACAAAACAGCAAGAATTAGTAAAGCAAAATAAAAAGAATGATAAATTCAAAGGAAACATGAAATATCTCACTGAGAAGATGATTGACCTGGAAAACCAGTCTAGAAGAGACAACTTGAGAATCATAAATCTACTTGAAAACCTAGAAAAAAAAACAGAAACCTTGACACCATTCTATAAGAAATTATCCAAGAAAACTTCCCTAATATTCTTCAACAAGAAAGCAAAAGAGACAATGAAAGAATCCATAGATCATGCTCTACATTAAACCCTTAAAAGTCAATGCCCAGAATTGCAATTGCCAAATTCAAGAGCTTCCAAGCTAAGGATCAGATCTAGAGGAATCAAACCAAAAAGTTATAATAATAATAAAGAGGTAAGAGATGTGAAGGCTGTGTGACCCTGGGCAAGTCACTTTACTCCCATTGCCTAGCCCTTACCACTCTTCTGCCTTGGAGCCAATACACAGTACATAGTATTGGTTCTAAAACAGAAGGTCAGGATTTAAGAAAAAAAAATAGAAATGGAAGACCCTCCAGTATTCTGCAGTATAGATTGAGGATAACTGGCTTACCCACTTAGACAGAACCATGCTATGTGAGGGGTAGGACTTAAAGCTGAAAAGATAAGTCCATAAGTTAGTCAAAAAGCTTATACAAAGTACCAGGGACTGTCACTGGGCACTGGGGGTCCAAAGACCAAAGGGAATGAGGTGCTTCCATTCTGCTGGGGGAGGGCTGGTGTGTACACAGCCTAAGATCTTAGAAAAATTAGAGTTAATAGATATATAGAGAAAAATAAATACAGACAAAAAGGAATACACCTTCTCTTCTTAGCACATGGTACATTCACAAAGACTGCCCATGTGATAGGATAAAAAGTCATGCCAAACAAATGCAAAAAAGCAAAAAAAAATGCAAACTTTTCTGATCATAATGCAATAAAAATAATAATTAGCAAGGGTATATGGAGAGGCAATCCAAAAATTAATTGAAAATTAAATAATATGATTCTTCAAAATCAGTTAGTTAAAGAATAAATCAAAGAAACAATAATTTTATTGAAGATAATGATAATAATGTGACATCAAATCCAATTTTCACAATATCATAAAAAAATTGAACAAGACATCAAAGAACTCCCTAAGGAAAAATCCCCAAGGCCTGATGGAGTCACAAGTGAATTCTATCAAATATTCAAAGAACAAATAATCCCAATATTATATAAACTATGTGACATAATAAGCAAAGAAGGAATTTTGCCAAATTCCTTTTCTGACACAAATATGGTACTGATTCAAAAGCCAGGCAGTTAAAAAAAAAGAGAAAGAAAAGTGTAGCCTTTATGAACATAGATGTAAAAATCCTAAACAGAATACAAACAAAAATAATCCAGCATCTTCTGGGCAAATAAGGCAGCAATCTTGACACAAATTGCTTCCTCTCTCCCATACTGAACAAAATAGACTATCTCAAAAGAGCATAAAAATTATCTTTGGAAGATCAGAGGGACTCTCCAGCAGCCCATAGCAATGAAGGTACATGGAGTTTGAACACATCTGCACTATAAGAAGGAGAGAAAGCTCATTGAGCTACCCTCCCCCATCCCAGCGCACTCACCAGAGACAGCGAGTGAGTGAGGAACGTCTCTGCAGTGAGTGGGGAGCACTCCAGGGTCCTTGGGATCTAAAGAGGACTCCCAGGCAACTACCCCTCTGAGTGGTTTTACTGGAGAGCTCATAGACCGTGGGGGCTCCTGCAAACTGCAAACACCTTGGAGGCTCTAGAAATGGCCTAAGGCAAAATCTCCTCAGCTCCTCACTGTAGTGAGTGGGGGGTAGTATGCCAGGGTCCCTTGGGAGCTGACAAGGACTACCAGGGAACTACCCCCGGAGCAGTTTTACAGGGGAAGCCTGTGTACATGGGAGAGGAGAGACCACAGACCACATGGGCGGGTGCGCTAACAAACTTCAGAGGCTGGGAAGAATTAGCCTGAGGAAAAAAACATCAAAATCTGCCCAATTCAGTCAGATTTGTGAATGAAAAGGAAAGGGAAAACCACCAAAGGGATGGCTAAGAGTCCCCAAGATCAACCCTTCAAGAAGAAAGGGGGAAAAGTGACTATTGAAAACTTTTATACAGGGAAAATGCAGGCTACAGACAAAAAAAAGAGGATGAAATGCAAACAAAATCAAAACACACCCAAAAAATGGAAATTACCCACAAACTCTGGAAGAACTCAAAATGGAGCTTATCCAAAATATGGAAACCTTCTGGCTAGAAAAATGGGAATAAATTCAGAAAGAGGTCTTCAGCCTGACAGACAAAATTTCATAATTGGTGAAATAGCTGGAATCCTCTAATAGAAGGGCAGACCAAACTGAAAAACAAAACCAGTCCTTAGAGACCAGAATTAAGCAACTGGAAGATAGGGATCTTGCAAAACAGGAAGTATTAATGAAGCAAAGTAAAAAAATTAATGAATCAGAAGAAAACATAAAATATCTCACTGACAAGGTGACAGAGCAGGAAAACAGAGGAAGGAAAGACAATTTGAGAATCATTGGTCTACCTGAAAAACCAGAGATTAATAAAAACCACGATGACATACTACAATACATCATCGAAGAGAATTGCCCTCATATTCTCAAACAAGTGGGCAAAACAGAAATTGAAAGAGTTCATAGAACACCCTCTATACTAAATCCCCAAAAGACAACCCCCAGGAATGTAATTGCTAAATTTAAGAGCTTCCAAGTTAAGGAGAAAATATAACAAGAAGCTAAGCAGAGAAACTTCAGATACAGAGGCGCATCAATAAGAATCACACATGACCTAACAGATAACATGCTAAGAGACCACAAAGCCTGAAACACGATATTCAGAAAGGCAAGAGAACTGAGTCTTCAACCAAGAATCAGCTACCCATCAAAATTGACTATATACTTAGAGGAGAAAGTAAGGGCATTCAACAAAACAGAAGATTTCCAAATATTCATAAAGAAAAGACCAGAACTCAGTGGAAAGTTTGGCTTCCAAACACAAAAAGCAAGAGAAACACAAAAAGATAAATATGAAAGAAAGGGAAAAGGAGAAAAGTGTTTTTTTTTTCCTTTTATTCAAACTCTCTTCTATAAGGGCCACAATTACATCAAATTATATATATACACTAACATATGGGGGAAATGTTATGTGTGGCTTTCAAAAATTGTATGCATTAATAGAGTAATCAGAAGAATCACTTATAGGGATATATTGGGGCATTAACATGATTTGGAGGGCAGGGAGAAGAAAAAGAAAAAGGAAGGGGGAATCAATGATGGTACTAAGATATGCTTGAAGAAATAGAAATAAATTAAATAGAACAATCTTTGTCACACAAAGATACACACAGGAAGGGGAGGGGAAGAATTCTCTAATAAGAAGGAGAGGAAAAGTGTGCTAATTGGTATAACTTAAACCTTACTCTCAGTGAAACCAACTCTGAGAGGGAAGAGCATCTAGATCCATTGGGATCTTGGATTCTATCTTATCCAACAGGGTAAGGTAGAAGGGTAAACCAAGGAGGGTAGGGGGAGAGGGAACACAAAAAGGGAGGGAAGGAGAGGGGGAGAAGAAGGGAACAAAAAGGGAGGGGCTAGAAAAGAAAGCATAACAAGGGAGGGGACTAGGGAGACTGACTTAAAATAAATCACAGGTTTAAATGGTAATAGCAAATGAAGAAAGGTCAGAATTAGGGGAGGATATCAAAATGCTGGGTAACTCACAAATGACAATCATACCATTGAAGGTGAATGGAATGAACTCACCCATAAAATATAGACAAATAGCAGAATGGATTAGAATCCAAAACCCTATGTTGTCTTCAGGAAACACACGTGAGACGGGTAGAAATTCACAAGGTCAGAATTAAAGGTTGAAGGAAGACCTATTGGGCCTCAAATGACAGAAAGAAGGCAGGAATAGCAATCATGATATCTGATAAAGCCAAAGCAAAAATAGACCTGATTAAAAGGGATAGGGAAGGTAATTATATTTTTTTTAAAAGGGACTTTAGATAATGAGGAAATATCACTAATCAACATGTATGCACCAAATAATATAGCACCCAAATTTCAAATGGAGAAACTAGGAGAATTGAAGGAACAAAGAGACAGTAAAACAATATTAGTGGGAGATTTGAACCAACCATTATCAAATTTAGATAAATCAAATCAAAAAATAAATAAGAAAGAGGTAAAAGAAGTGAATGAAATCTTAGAAAAATTAGAGTTGATAGATATATGGAGAAAAATAAATAGGGACAAAAAGGAATATACTTTCTTTTCACCAGCACATGGCACATTCACAAAGATTGCCCATACACTAGATCATAAAAACATGGCATACAAATGTAGAAAAGCAGAAATAATTAATGCAACCTTTTCAGATAATAAGGCAATAAAAATAATAATCAGGGTACGTGGATAGCAAAATCAAAAATCAATTGGAAATTAAATAATATGATGCTCCAAAATTGGTTAGTTAGAGAACAAATCATAGAAACAATTAATAATTTCATTGAGGAAAATAACAATGGTGAGACATCCTTTCAAACCTTATGGGATGCAGCCAAAGTAGTACTAAGAGGAAAATTCATATCCCTCAGTGCATATATTAACAAATTAGGGAGGGCAGAGATCAATGAATTGGACATGCAAATCAAGAAACTTGGAAGTTTACAAATTAAAAAGCTCCAGAAGGAAACCAAATTAGAAATCCTAAAAATTAAGGAAGAAATTGATAAAATTAAAAGTGATAGAACTATTGAACTAATGAATAAGACAAGAAGCTGGTACTTTGAAAAAACAAAAAAAAATAGACAAGGTACTGGCCAACCTAATTATAAAAAGGAGAGAAGAAAAGTAAATTCACAGTATCATAGATGAAAAGGAGGACTTTACCTCCAATGAAGAGAAAATTAAGGCAATCATTAAAAACTTCTTTGCCCAATTATATGGCAATAAATATGCCAATCTAGGCAATATGGATTAATATTTACAAAAATATAAATTGCCTAGACTAACAAAAGAAAAAATAGAATTCTTAAATAATCCCATATCAGAAAAAGAAATCCAACAGGCCATCGAAGAACTCGCTAAGAAAAAATCCCCAGGGCCAGATGGATTCATTAGTGAATTCTATCAAACATTCAAATAACAGCTAACCCCAATACTATACAAAATATTTGAGATAATAAGCAAAGAGGGAGAGCTACCAAACTCCTTTTATGACACAAATATGGTACTGATTCCAAAGCCAGGTATATCAAAAATGGAGAAAGAAAACTACAGACCAATCTCCCTAATGAACATAGATGCAAAAATCTTAAACAGGGTACTAGCCAAAAGACTTCAGCAAGTGATCAGGAGAGTCATTCACTATGATCAAGTAGGCTTCATACCAGGAATGCAGGGCTGGTTCAATATTAGGAAAACCATCCACATAATTGACCATATCAAGAAGCAAACCAACAAAAACCACATGATTATTTCAATAGATGCAGAAAAAGCCTTTGATAAAATACAACACAATTTCTATTAAAAACTCTAGAAAGTATAGGAATAGGAGGGTCTTTCCTAAAAACAATAAACAGTATATATCTAAAACCATTAGCTAACATCATCTGTAATGGGGATAAACTAGATGCATCCCCAATAAGATCAGGAGTGAAACAAGGATGCCCATTATCACCCCTATTATTTAACCTTGTACGAGAAACACTAGCAGTAGCAACTAGGGAAGAAAAAGAAATTGAAGGCATTAAAATAGGCAATGAGGAGACCAAATTATCACTCTTTGCAGTTGATATGATGGTCTAATTAAAGAATCCTAGAGAATCAACAAAAAAAAAAAACTAATTGAAATAATCAACAACTTTAGCAATGTTGTAGGATACAAAATAAACCCGCATAAGTCATCAGCATTCCTATATATCTCCAACACATCTCAGCATCAAGAATTAGAAAGAGAAATCCCATTCAAAATCACCTTAGACAAAATAAAATACTTGGGAATCTATCTCCCGAAATAAGCACAGGAACTATATGAACACAACTACAAAACACTCTCCACACAATTAAAACAAGACTTGAGTAATTGGAAAAAACATTAACTGCTCATTGGTAGGACAAGCCAATATGATAAAAATGAAAATCCTACCCAAACTGATCTATCTATTTAGTGCTATACCAATTAAACTTCCAAATTTTTTTTTACTGAATTAGGAAAAAAACATAATAAAGTTCATTTGGAAGGGCAAAGGATCAAGGATATCTAGGGAAATAATGAAAAAAAAAATACAAAGGAAGGTGGCCTTGCAGTCCCAGATCTCAAACTATACTATAAAGCAGTAGTCATCAAAACAATTTGGTGCTGGCTAAGAGACAGAAAGGAGGATCAGTGGAATAGACTTGGGGTAAGTGACCTCAGCAAGACAGTCTATGACAAACCAAAAGACCCAAGCTTTTGGGACAAAAATCCACTATTTGACAAAAACTTCTAGGAAAACTGGAAGACAGTGTGGGAGAGATTAGGTCTGGATCAACACCTCATACCCTACACCAAGATAAACTCAGAATGGGTGAATGACCTGAACATAAAGAAGTAAACTATAAGTAAATTAGTTGAACACAGAGTAGTATACATGTCAGACATTTGGGAAGGGAAAGACTTTAAAGCCAAGCAAGACATAGAAGGAGTCACAAAATGTAAAATAAATAATTTTGATTACATCAAATTAAAAAGGTTTTGTACAAACAAAACCAATGTAACCAAAATTAGAAGGGAAGCAACAAATTGGGAAACAGTCTTCATAACAAAAACCTCTGACAAAGGTCTAATTACTCAAATTTATAAAGAGGTAAACCAATTGTACAAAAAAATCAAGCCATTCTCCAATTGATAAATGGGCAAGGGACATGAATAGGCAGTTTTCAGCCAAAGAAATCAAAACTATTAATAAGCACATGAAAAAGTGTTCTAAAACTCTGATAATTAGAGAGATGCAAATCAAAACAACTCTGAGGTATAGCTTCACACCTAGCAGATTAGCTAACATGACAGCAAAGGAAAGTAATGAATGTTGGAGGGGATGCGGCAAAGTGGGGACATTAATTCATTGCTGGTGGAGTTGTGAATTCATCCAACCATTCTGGAGGGCAATTTGGAACTATGCCCAAAGGGCTTTAAAAGACTGTCTGCCCTTTGATCCAGCCATACCACTGCTGGTTTATACCCCAAAGATATTATATGGAAAAAGATTCATACAAAAATATGTATAACCACTCTCTTTGTTGTGGCAAAAAAAAACTGGAAAATGAGGGGATGCCCTTCTATTTGGGAATAGCTGAACAAATCTGTTGGTAATACTATTGTCCTAAAAGAAATAATGAACTGGAGGAATTCTATGTAAACTGGAATGACCTCCAGAAATTGATGCAGAGTGAAAGGAGCAGAACCAGGAGAACTTTATACACAGAGACAGATACACTGTTGCACAATCTAATGCAATGGACTTCTCTACTAGCAGCAATGATCCAGGACAATTCTGAGGGATTTATGAAAAAGAACGCTGTCCACATCCAGAGAAAGAACTGTGGGAGTAGAAATACAAAAGAAAAACAACTGCTTGATCATATGGTTTGATGGGGATATGATTGGGGATATAGACTCTTAATGATTACCCTAGTGCAAATATTAATAATATGGAAATGGGCCTTTATCAATGACACATGTAAAACCCAGTGGTACTGTTTGTTGGCACCTGAGAGGGGAGAAGGGCGGAGAGAGAAAGAATATGAATGATGTAACCATGGGAAAATATTCTAAATTATTTAATTAAATAAAAAATTTTTAAGTAAAAAAATAAGAGGTTAATTGAACAGATAAAATAAAATCAACTAAAATTAGAGAGGAAACAATTAATTGGGAAAATACTTTGTAGCAAGTTTCTCCAATTTCTAAGGTATATGTATGATTGATTAAATTTAATTATTAAGTTAAATTAAATCATTTCTAAGGTATATAAAGGATTGTTTAGAATACATAGGAACAAGAGCTACTCCCTTGAGGGCAAATGACCAAAGGATATGAAGAGGAAGATTTCAAAGAAAAAAAAAAGCAACCATATTTTAAAAATCATAACTCACAATAGAAATATGAATTAAAACAATTTTGAGGTTCTATCTCACATCTGTCAGATGCTAAAAGATTAAAAAGAGAAACAATGCTGTACTGTTGGGGGAACTATGAATTGAACTAGCCATTATGGAAAGCAAATTGGAACCTTAGTCCCAAAACTATAACTATATGTGTCCTTTGACTCAGTAGTATCACAACTAGGCCTTTTCCCCTACTAAAGTGATTTTTTAAAAGGCAAAGCAAACATAGATTCAAAAAATAAAAAGTATTTTAGCAATTTGTTGTAGCAAGGAACAGAAACTCTGGAGGTGCTCATCAAATTGTAAAAATAAATAATATAATGGAATATCATTTCAAGGTAAGAAATTGGAAAAGGGGTAGATTAAAGGAAAGTGGCATATGAATATGCTGATTTATTTTACTTTTCTATTTGTATTTGTTATAAAGCAAAAATGGAGATGAGTGAGAATGAGTGGGAGAGGAGAAATTAATGTCAGCCATGAGGAAGTAGGAGAAGAGAATCAACAAATATGTAAAGAAGGATTAGAAGGAAGTTCAGAAGAGGCAGCCACTTTTGAAACCAATATTGTGAATTTATTATGTACTTTCAGAGAGAAGTTGTATATTGTTAGGGGCATCGTGAGAGGAGTGCTGGGGTTCCATCATTGTGGAAGGAAATAGAAATAGAAAGAGGTTGATGGTACAGTCAATCTAGAGACCCAGGGCCCGGTGGTGAGGCATGAGGTCCATGAATTTTTTATGACAAATGGAAAGTCTTATAGAGAGTAGAATACTAAGTATTACAACATTCTTGAGGGGGTGTTACTTTTTCTCAGGATGTTTATGAAAATGACTTCACACAAGGACTTTACCATAGTTGCTATTACAGATGTAAGCAAGTTGAGAAACAGTTATAACTAATCTATTCTATGTACTTGGGAAAAGACAGGTTTGGTACTTTGTCGTGATATTACAAAAATTATTGCTTTTCAGAGTGAGGGGGAAATTGGGGTTTAATGATGACCTCTGGCTGAGAGCAATAGTGCCTTTAGTGGGAGACTGGAACCTTGCCAGAAATCTCAGGCAAGCATGGCTGCTTTCCTCAGTGGGCTTGACTTGTCCTTTATATATCCTCAAAGTATATAATAAAAATCCATATTATTACATATTATATTTTAATCTTTCTTTTGTTCTGTTCATTTTTGATATTTTAAATTTCTTTAGAAATTAAAAATATATAACTTTTAGAATGAAACAATAACAAATGGGAAGTAGTTTCATATGATGGGCATAATTTTATATACCTTTAAGTTAACCTAGTCTCACCACCTTCCCTTGCCTTGACCATAAGGTTATCTTTGCCTCCCTGTCTCTTACTAACTTGGAAGCTGCTTTTTGTCAGGAATTTAAGCAGTCTCTTTCCTGAGATAGAATATAGCCCTGGTAATTATAATTCTTTCACAAGGAAGACAGTGCAAGTCTTTACCCATCCAACCCCAAAGATATTTATCATAAGATCTGCTTATCTTCTCATAGATGTAAACCACATCTTACAAGCACTGGTATGTATGTTTTTAGTGACTTCCTTTACGTTCATCTTTCAGAGCAAAATCCCCTTGCTATACTCCATCCACATCTTTTCTTTCAGTTGTCTTAAAAGTACTACTATCCTTTCTCTGTTCACCTATAGAATGAGTTGGCATACAACTACAATGTGCCATTTTTTCTCGTCTCACTAGTCTCTATTTGCATAACTTCAAACTGAAATTATTTTACTCCTCTTCCTCTTTTCTTTTTCCTGATTCTTAGATTTCCTATGTCTTTAATGACTTAGGTTTTATTGTATCCCTTTGTGATCTCCCTTTGTTCTTTTTTTTTTGGCTCCTCAATTAAAATTTCATTTTTTAAACCTATAAACATAAGATAACTTATTCCATTACTTAGTCTTTTCTTTAAAATTGTACTTACTTGTCTTTCCTTTATTCCTCTTTTTTTGGAGTGCTTGATTTGAAATATTCTTCTTATTTTGTTAGCCTTCTTACCCATACCCCAGGAATGCTTCAAAGGTTTTTCTTTTATTGAATGTTTAAATTTTTATTAACAATTACATCAAGTTTTGTAGTATTGCTCATTTTTTATTCTTTCTTGAGTTCTACTTTAAGGTCTACTTCATGTTTATTCTTTTCTCTGATTCCTCATAAATAGGTCATAATCCTTGGTTATTCCTTGGCATTCTAGCATAACTTAAGGACTTTCTCTAGGCTACTTGGAAAACATTTGTTATTAGAAATGTGAGCCTTAAATTGTGATACATGACCTCTAAATTCTTTATCATACCTCTTGAGTTTCAAATGTGGATTTTTTACTGGTGGCAATCTATGGATTATATCTTGCTATTTATATTACAAAGTTCTGTGCTATTTCTTTTTGTTATTTCCAGCATTATGATACTCATGTTTTTTAATTTGTCATATTTTTTTCTGTAAACCTTGTCATTATTACATTATACATAGGTAATTTGACTTCCAAATCACTCATTTTGACTTATATAGAATTCATGTGTTCTTTTAAGATGTTCTCTTTTTGCTTTTATCTTATCAAATCTTCTTATGCTTATTTATCATTATACTCCAGATCTGGCATTTTCTCTTTCAGAGACATTTTGTCTTTGACAAGTTTTTTTATCCCATCTTTTAAGTTCTCTATCACATATGCCATTTTGAGAATTCTGATTTCCAACTATTATCATTTATAATAAACATTTTGTACCTCTCTCAAGCCATTCCAGAATTTCTCATTTTTGTTTCATAATATCAAGGGAAACTGCAGAATTATCTTTTGGATCAAAGAATTATGACTCATTTTCCTTCATGGTACCTTGTTTTTCCCTCTATTCAATAGTATCATGTTTAGTGTTGGGTGATAACTTGTCAATTATTTGCATTATTATCATTTATTGAAAGATGAACATTTTCTATCTAAAGTGCAGACTGAGGCATACCATTCTTCATTTTGTTTCATTGGGCAAATTATTTCCATTGTTTGTTTCATTATAGAAAGAACAAAGCTTTCAGCTTCTTAGACAGATAATCCATATAGGATTTACAGAACGACATACACAAGAAACTCACAAAAAGTGTGAAAGGGGTATAAACTTCTGTGGAGAACATGTATGTGTATGTGGGGGGGTGTATAAATGCACACTAATAATATTATGGGTATTCTCACCTTCTCATCAAGAATTTTGAATATTGAAAAATCTATTATGTTCATCAAATCTGTCAGTTAAGATTTCTACAGAAAAATCAATAATCATACATTGGTTTGATTTTAATAGTACTATTTACATTTTTAACATATTGCAATGTGAATCTAACACTCATTTTATTTACTTAGTCTTTTATTTTCTCAGATATTTAATTATAACCAAATATTCTCATATTTCCAATGACTTTTGAATACTTCATTACACTTCCTCCTTTATTTTTCCAGTCACACAGTGAGTCATTTGGGCTCTATCTATCATATATAAAAATGTATAGTCAGTTCAAGTTGGATCTACTTACAGTGGAGCAGATTTGTTCTGGCAGAAATATCTCACAATTATGCTTTCCAAAAGAAAATTAAAATGACACTGGGGACTGGAAAGATGGAAGGAATGCCTGTTTCTTCTTGTCTTCACAAGCTATAGGGATAGCTTTCCCATAAAATCTTCCACCGCTGTTTATTTGCCATCACAGGAACTTACAGTTGCATGCAAACTTCTAGCCCAAATTTTAGCTGAATTGTAATTTCCTCTATAATATTCTGAGGAATCAGGAGAAACTTACTCTCTCCTGAAGCAGGTAATTCTATTATTTGACAACTTGATTATAAGGTAAATTTAGTTCTTGGAATTTTTTTATCTGTACTTACCTGAAATTAGACTGTGATATTTCATCCCTCACTCCAAATTCTTCTTTATAACACTGACTAGAATAAGTCTAAACCCTCAAATACATGATAGATCTTCAAATGTATGAGGATAGCTATCATGCAACCCTATTCTTCTATTCTCTAAGCAAACTGATCCATATATGGCATATGTGTGTGTGGGGTGGTGTATAAATGCACACTAATATTCTTTTCTCTAGAACACTATAAACCTTTCTTTCTCATAGGACCATGCATTATGAACTTCTAGTTCAAAAAGATCTCAGAATTCATGTAAACCAATTCTCTCACTTTACAGAAGAGAAAACAGAGCTGGGGCAGATAAGTCCAAAGTCTCATTGATGGCTAATCATAGTGTCAGGACTCAAATTCAGGCTTTCTGACTTCCTTGGCAGCATTCTTTCCTTAGTAATGCACTGACTTCCTGATTTCAACAAATTCTGATGCGTTAATATCATTACTAAAATGAGACACTTGAACTAAACCCAATCTTCCAGATGTGGTCTGAGCAGGAAGAAGTAGAGT